>NC_084994.1:46779591-46797091 GCF_963854185.1 Sardina pilchardus
TACTGTTCTTAATTCCAGGGCCCCCAAGTCCCCCCCCTCCCCCCCAACATTGGTTGCCACTCTTCATAGCCACCATTTTTTTTATAAACAAGAGATCTGTCGGGGCTCTGATGACGTGGTCCAGTGTCCCGCTCTCTCCCCGGCGTCTCGCTCGGCCTCGGTGCACTCTGGTGTGTGCTGTGCTGTGCTGCGCTGTGCGGTTGGCTGCGGTCCCTTCCTTGGGGCGTGTTTTGGAAGCCGTCTGACTTGATTGGAAGTGAAGGCGGGCATTGAGCTGTGTGCCAGTGAATGTGTCTCTCTGCACCGTGGTGGAGGGTGAGAATGGGGGGTGGGGGTTGGGGGTGGAGTGAGGGGGTGGGGGTCGACAGAGACCCAGAGAGTAAAGGGGAGAAGAGAGAGGGAGAGGGAGGGAGAGATAGAGATAGGGAGAAGGGGTAAGAATGAAAAACAACAAGCTAATCCTTCAGCATCAGCTGTGTGTGGGTGGACATGACTAACTACAGCTGGCTGCGGCTCTGCTTTTAAACAGTGCGCTGTGATGTGTCTTACACATGGACACACACACGCACACACACATGCACACACATGCACTTACACACACACACACACCACACACGCACATCTCACTTTGAAACATCAATCTCTCTCTTTACGATGTGCACACTGTTGTCACACATTGTGTGCTTTTTTCCTTTTACACACACACACACACACACACACACACACACACACACACACACACACACACACACACACACACACACCACAGTCATTTAATTAGGACATCTTAAGCTTAAGACATGTGGGCAGACGATAGAGGTAAAAGCCAGACCGTTGTTTTCCCAGACCCTGATGTGGGAGAAGGCCACAGAAGGCAGGAAGTCACTGAGGCTGATGCATCCTGTGTGCCCAATGCCCGATTACAAACGGAGTAACGGCTCAGTTGGAATAAAAATTCTCAAATAAACACCTCAATCGTAATGAAAATGCCTGATCCGATCTGAATTTTAATCGCAGTCCACCTCTTGCGGTGGTGTAGTCAGTTCCTATTCCGATTGAACAGCTATGTATCCACCTTATTCCTTAACCCGGAAATATGTATCGTTCCGATACTGTTTTCAACTTCTGTTCATTCTGTTAACATGCGTTTTCAGTACACTAACTAGAATATGCTTCAACTTAGATTTCTTTCGAAATGTTGACAATTCTGCCCACAGCATGGATATACTACTACATCATAACCGATATAAAATATAAAAGTTTACTATGAGCGACACGTTTTGTAGTGGTTGGCGAGGGGCGTCCTCTACCCAACACAGTGCTGATGCTAACCTTCGTCCTGTTCTCCTCTACCCAACACAGTGCTGATGCTAACCTTAGTCCTGTTCTCCTCTACCCAACACAGTGCTGATGATAACCTTCGTCCTGTTCTCCTCTACCCAACAGAGTGCTGATGCTAACCTTAGTCCTGTTCTCCTCTACCCAACACAGTGCTGATGCTATCCTTAGTCCTGTCCTCCTACTGGGCCTCTAACTCAGTGGTGAAGGCCAATATGGAGGCATTGTGTGATTACTGTATCGCTGACCCTAAACCAAACCAAAAGATCTGTTCTTGAAACAGAACAAGAAATCCCCTGTTCCTTTTGTGTACGTGTTTACATTGACAACAAGTCCTGCCCGCTGTTCACCAAGGATGGGTTAAAGTCCAGGCGGAAGTGCACTTTATCTCCTCTGCACAGATCCATTGGAGCATGCAGTCATGCACGTCGGAGGGGTTTTTTGCTTTCATAATTGACACTCTTGACCACTCACCATATTTATCATTCCATTCGGATCAGAATTTTAATCACAATGAAAGAGGTGGTGTAGTCCATTCCTATTGTGATTTAGCAGCCATGCATACGGTCAGTCAGATTGCCTGCTGTATGTTTTCAAGGAAACGTAGGCAACAACGATCAAAGTTTCTAAATCGATTGAGAGCCCCTGGTTGGAATAGAACGTACCTCATGTAAACAGATTTTTTAAATCGGAACAGTGTAATCGGAATAACAAAAAAACTATCCATGTAAATGTGGCTTATGTGTGTGTCGGACAGTCTGTGCGAAAGCAAAAGGTAATGTATTCAGTGTTAATATTGCCCGTACCTCAAAGCATGAATACAAAATAGTGAAGAATATTCCCGTCTGCTATGTTGTTCCATTTTTCCTTTAGATCAATGGAAGGTTTTGTCATTTTGAGTAATAAGAGTATTTATCTCCCTAAACAGCTGTAGTTATACAGTATGTGACGTGAGGCTGGGAATCAGCTGGAAAAAGCCAAGCTAATATCCAGTGTTCATACAGTACGTCAGAGGATCTACACATGCAGGAATGCAAGGGCTACTTGATCCACATGATGTTGTCCTAATTAGATTTTATAAGGTTATCAAGTTTGTGATGTGAAAAGCTGATTATCCTTGTTGTAAGAACAATTACTTAACGTTTGTTTGTAGCGTAACATTCCTTTAAGGGTATTACGAAGGCATAGTTTACTCTTGAGTCTTTAGTGTCAAGTCAAACAGCCCTCAGGGTTGTGCTCTAAAGTGGCAGAATGGAATTTAAACACCGAATTTAATCTTTTAATGCTTGTTTTCAAGTGGAAAATATATGTTTGTAAACGGTACAAGAGGCCAGTGTTTGCTCTGAGACAGTCACGAGAGAGGGCGTTGCTGGTGGAATAACCTTCCAGATCCCTTGTTGCTTTTGGACAGTGTGCCTAAAGTCAAAGGTACCTTGTTGTGGCACTTAAGTTAAAGATGATGGTGCAACCATGGTCCTACACACACACACTGCTCATTGATCTCACATTTCTGTCCTGGGAATGACCCTCTCTCACCACCACCACAAAGCATGAAGTCGCACACATACACACACACACACACACACACACACACACACACACACACACACACACCTCTAACTGAGCTTATTGATCCAGGTGAATTTCTGGTCTAAGTATCGATTCAACATGAAACAGGCTGGATTATTCTCTGAGGCAGCGGTCTAGAAAGCTTTAGGGTGAGGGAGAGTGTTCTGTTCAGCCATGTAAAGGTGGCTTAAGCGATTTCTGTTTGTATCGATTGAACACAGTGGTACTTTTTTTTCGCTAAGTGTGACATGGCATCCTGAATGCATTTTAAGAATAGACTTTTTTTTGTCCCAGAAAATGCAATCATTTTAACACCTGAAATCACAAAATGTCCATCTCCCCTCCAAAAATTCAAGTCATATTATACCTCTGACACTTTTTGTATCGATAAAGATTATATTTTTCATGCCAATCCTAAACCCTGGCTGTAGCCCATAAAAGACAGATCAGCATGGGTTGTCATATGTGACATCTGTTCTCTTAACGGAATTGTCTCTGAGTTGGAGCGGTTATAAAGGTGGTTTTGATTGACAGGTCTCAAACAAAAGGAAACTGATGGTAAAAAAAAAACAAGTACCGTTTCCTCAAGATGGTCCGTGATGGTTGCCAAGTGCCATGTAATTGCAGAATGAATGTATAATTGATATGGCAACAGCTGACGGAAGTCTTTGAAGAATTAAAACGATTCTAGCTCATCAACTAAACCCTAAATGTGATTGCTTTGCAGACATCCAGACATAATCTGTGGTGTATCTTCAAATTTGATTTTGTGATTCCATCAGTGTCGACAGTTTGGGGCTTTTGATATATTATTTAGTCTGCTAATACTGTTTTATGATCGGTAGTGTCCGTGTCTGGAGAGGGCTATTAGTGTGATGAAAGTGTAATATTAATTATGTACGTAGCCCGGCATTGGTACAAATTCCTGCTCATGTTATGCAACGAGTTGCAGTGAGTCCCCTCTCGCCCCTTCCAATCATGCACATCGCCGCTGTACAAAGTGTAGACCGCACACACACAAAACGCAGTTAAAGCAAAAATCTATGTTATCAAAAAATGGAAAGATACCAAGGCACTCATCTAGCAGAAAGTTTTCTTAAAATGCCTTTATTCTACTTGGCAACACATGATAAAAATGTTAAATGTATCTTTCCATGTTTTTGATACTAAGTATAAGCCTTTGACCAAAGAGCACCATCTAGCACTATCACAAATTCCAGGTGGCACTCCAGCTCAACCATCTTTCAAAAATCAATGTTGTTCTTGATTGCTATCGATAGCGCCACCCGTTTCATCTGTTTTTGCTAAACTGATCAGATTCCAGTCAGGAACATTGTGGCGCGTACCTGCTGTTGCTTAACGAAGTGGATGTGATCTGCACAGTGGTAGTGCTGCAGTGGATCAGTGGTTCTCCGCCCGTGTGCAGCGCAGTACTGTAAGGCCAGGTGAGGTGAGGTGAGCCGTGGAGGTTTTGAGGAACCCAGTGTGTTTTTGTGCAGGCTCATGGAATAGGCTAGAGGGATATTTTTGAATGCATGACAGCTCCTTAAAAAAAAAAAAAAAAACATTTTAGGAAGTCAGAAACTTCTTCCTTCTAGGCAAGCTAGCCACTGTGGTTTAGCACCCATAAGCACAGTTGTTATATGAATGTATTGCATGGATATGTTGCGGTACATTTAACACATTTTCACTTGCCTGGTCAAGCAGCAAAACAAATCCCATCTAGTGACTAATTTGAGGACTCTCACAACTCAACAGAACAACAGAATAGAATCCCCGTTCCCCGTTCCCCCCAATCTTATGTACAGTAAGAACTCTTTTGCGCTCTCTGGATACATGTTGGTCTACACAACAGGAACCTTATTTACCTACAGTAAGTGTGTTTGTGTAAAGTGTTTTAAATAGGTTCTGAGGGCAAGGACATTTTTTTTGTAGGAAGCGCCATACTGACCATCATTTAGTCAGTTGCTGTCTGCTACACAAAGGACTATGATCTACCAGTTTTCCTATATTTACGTGTTGCTTGCAGTGTAAACAGAGTGTCCCCCTTTAGCATGTGAGATGGAGAGGGGCTTGGCCCCAAAAGAGCTGAGCCTTTAACTCTCCATCTCCTCCACACGTTGCCCAGTGCAGCTTAGTGTGTGTGTGTGTGTGTGTGTGTGTCCGAAACCTCCGGGGCTTTTCCTCGGCCCTCCGCTCTCCGCCAGGGAAAGCCCTGTGAGAATGCCACCGCGTCCAGCCCAGTCCTGTCGTCACGGAGCGGCTACGTGCCCCGCCGAGGGCAGTCAGACGGAACATATTGCACGTCCCCCCAAAAAAAGTCTGCCTCAATCAAAACAGGGGAAAAAAAAGTGGTCTTGATTCCTTCTCCCTCACGGGGGCTTACTTAACTGTAAGAGGATAGAGGAGTGGGCAATGCAGTGGGCAGCAGAGCTCCAATGGAGACTTATCCAGCAGCAAGCTCCATTGCTATTAGACCAGGGCAAACTTATGTGGATTGTGAAATAGGAATGGGTTTAAAAACATGACCAAGTCCAAGACTTTTTCATAACTTTAGTATTGTCCAAAGGCATGGTTGTCTAGGTTGCATTGATTGGTTGTAGCCAACTATAATATGCCGTTAGAAAAATAATTCCGGAAATATATCCGTGCCGTCCTCTCAACACAGCCCGTCCAGAGCACTGGCACGGGTCCAGATTTACCCACGAGGCACTGCTCCGCTGCTTACACGAGCGCGTGCCCATGGCGACGGTGGCCACAGAGCGAGCTCCATCACATGCGCGCGGTGTGACACCTCTACTCGGAACCCTCCCGCCCGTGTTTACCATCCATCCTGCCCCCAGGTGCTCGGCTGGCCCGGGGGCCCCATGATGGATGTGCGGCTGAAAAGGAAAGCTCGGAGTGTTTGGCTCAAGCCAGAGGCAGCTCGACTCCAGCTCGCCGACCGACAGACCGACGGACCGACCGACCGCCGTCTTCCGCGAATCTGTCAGCCCCTTGAGAGGGGGGCCCGGGCGCAGACTAGATGAGGCGGCGCTCGCTCGCCAGGTTATTTTTGTCGCCATATAAGAGATCTTGTGCAGTTCAGCCGCGCGGTAATTTATTTATCCAGCTGCGGTGGAAGTGATGGAAGTCAAATTGGGACGCTGGCAAATATCAAATATCAGATTATCTCTTCCTTGCTCATTCTCCCACTCAATCTCTCTCTTTCTTTCTTTCTGTGTGTGTGTGTGTGTGTGTGTGCGTGTGTGCGTGTGTGTGTGTGTGTGTGCGTGTGTGCGTGTGTGCGTGTGTGCGTGTGTGCGTGTGTGTGCGCGTGCGCGCGCATGCATGCAGGTTTGGGTATGTTTGTGCGTGCGCGCGACGCGTGTGTTTGTTTGTGTGTGTTTATGTGCTTTCTGTATAGTGTCAGTTTGTGTCTGGAGCATAGACTCCTACAGTATATACTGCACTGGTTCAGAGCAGCTGTTCTCCCACTGAACTCTAGTTATGGAATGATTAAAGGCTGGTACGGTACCTTTCATGCTTGTTTAGTCTGGAACCCAAACGTAAGGCGTCTCCTTTGATCCGTTCCCCACTATCATCAGACCCAGCAGGGTTCTCAACTCACTGTCTCTCTGGCTGGTTTGATTTGAGGCAGACAGAAAGACAGACAGGCCATGAAGGGATGAAACCGACATGTCATTGTGGTATCCGTGTCTCACACTCTGTGTGTGTGTGTGGCTGTGTGTGTTTGTCTCTGTGTCTGAGTATGTGCATGTTTATGTTTCTGAGAGAGGTGCTCTGCGTGTGTGTGTGCAGTATGTGTGTTTGTGTCTGTGTGTGTGTGTGTGTGCGCGTGTGTGCATGTGTGTGTGCGTGTGTCTGTGTATGTGTGTGTGTGCGTGTGTGTGTCAAATGGCAACGGCTGGTGGGCGGAAAGTCGAGGAACTCTCAAAAGGCCGTTGAAATGGCACCATGCTAATGAGGGCGGCGCGCTAACATCGTCCCCTCACTGTGACTCATTGTCTTCGGTCGGCCGAGTCTCGCAAAACACAAAGTGTTTGTCTCTTCACCCAGTTGTGTCAGTCGGCTCCTCAGTGTCAGGGTCAACAAGCTGCACTCTTACACGCCGCACACTTCCTGCCTAACCGTTATTATTTCCTCCCTGATGTCCTGCTGATCCTCTGCCACGCTAATAAAAACGCTAACACTTACAAGTGCCCCTCTTTATAGCCTGTGTTTGTATAGATGGATCAAAGGCATTCACCTGGTCTGTGACAACCCTTTTGACTGTGTCCAGCTCGGGAGATGGAACACTCGTTCACCAATCAGCCCCTCTGCTTTGGCACTGCAAGTGTCACAGGCTAATGTTTCCTTCACGTTCTGTTCCGGCTCGGCTCCAGTCAGCTATTGTGTCGTTTACTCTGGGCACCAGAGTCCATTACAAGTGTCCATGAAACATTGATGCCTTTGATAAATAATTGAGCAGCCTATTAAATACGCGCCAAGGCCGTGCCCCGAGGCAACAGAGAGCAAGAGCTGTGAGTGCAGGAGGAAGCAGCGCTCTATTATAAGCACACACACACACACACACACACACACACACACACACACACACACACATGCACGCACACACATGCACGCACACAAGCAGACACACACACACACACACTCACACACACACAAGTCACATACACACCCACACACACTCACAAGTCATCACACAAGCAGACACACACAAGTGTAGGTGTTTTGTATGGTGGTAACCTTAGCCTTGCTGATTAATAGTCAGTTGTGTCAGTCTGAGATTTGTCTGTGTATTGTCTCTGACTGGCCCATGACTGAGTTGAGTTGAGTGGGCAGTCTGGTGGGCGCTGGTGACAGACTTGTCTCTCAGTGGTGTAATGGAGACTGAGAGCGTGACATTTGTCTAGAAATTGAGTAATATCTCTTAAAAGGGAGAAAGAAATTCTTCATCAAGAACAAAGTAAGACATTTCCTTACCGCCCACAGGGTTTGGGGAGAGGCAAATATATCACTATGTGAATTGTGAAATGGTGAAGGAGGAAGCATTGCAGTCCCGTGGTTAATGCTAACTGGTTGAAGGTTAGTCAACCAAGGTGAGCCAAGGTTCGTTTTTTAAAACATTTTAAAGCAACACTAAAGCACTATAGTCGCACACACGCTATATGTTTAGCAAATAACGATGTTCACAGACAAGGTAGAGTATGTTGCATGGTCTCATGAAAGTATAATGTATTGCGGCATCGAGGCAAGTCAAATTTGTAGTTTCTGATATCTCATTTAATCGAACTACAGAAACGCTACCTGATCAGGTAAAGTTACATAGTGTGGTTATAGCCGATAGAGGGCTGTGAAGTGAATGCAGAAGTGCCGTTCAGCCCGTTACGAGTTGATGAACCGCTGAAATGATTTTGGAAACATTATGTAGGTATGAAAAACTCTTTAGTGTTGCTTTAAGTATATTTTTGGGCTGGTTTGCCTTTATTATGATAGGACAGTGAAGAGGCAGACAGGAGGCAAGTGGGAGAGAGAGATGGGGGTAGGATGGAGAAATGACCGGGGTCGGACTCGAACCCAGGTCCCCGTGGGCACGGACATGGTATGAGTGCCACAGTGCCCCGAAACAAAGGTACAAATGTACATTAGAATGCAGTGAGTGGAAACGGTTCTTAAATGGAGCTGGGCCAGACCAGTCCTGACTCCTGTTTACTATGTGTATTTGGGTCAGGTTAAATCAAGCAAAAACAGACCTAAAAGTCCTGCTGTTTTCCGTGTGCCTTCATTATATACAAGCTAATGCCGTTTGAAAGGTATAGTTGCGTCATGCTTAACGACGTTGGTTAGTGATTGTATGTTTTTAGTGCTCTCTAAGAATAGCCTTGGCTCACGATGCTGTAATGGACAGTGAAAGCCTCCCCCAAAAGACTCCCACCGGACGCTTGGACCATCCCGATGGTGGTCGATGTTTCCTTCTCGTCGTCGGTATCTCCACACTCCTCCCCGTGGGCTCTGGCTGACCCCACTCTCCTTCACTCAGCTGTCCCCTCTCTCCTGGTCTCTTGGCCTCCTCCCTTCTGTCGTGGACGCGTCTCATGTCTTTGGGGCACCAGCTGTCTGATTGAATCCAGGCTGACCGCTTCTCTCCTCGTTCCCCACTGAGCGGACGAGCGGCCTGCTGTTGTCGACATGGTTCTCCACTAACGCGACATGACCTGTGCATTGGCACGCTAGCATGGCCTGTTCCTCGATGTAGTGGAAGTGTCACATAAATGTAAGGAAACCGTATGAATTCATCAGGGACTAAAATTAAAAGCTGACATTATAAAACACTCAAGAGTCCTTTCTTGCTGTTTGAGCCAAGTCATTAAGCTTGGCTCAAAACTAAGCTTTCCAAAGCTAAGCTAAAACAGATTTTGAAAGCATCTCACTGCCATGAAGTAGTCTGATAAACGAGCAGAGTGTACTCTCATCCATTTTACCCCTTGCTGTTTTTTTCCTCATGCTAAATCAAAACTGTGGTGTCTCGATTTTAGCTCACAACATTATCTAAGTTTAGCTAAGTACAGCGACATGGGGATATTTTTCTCGAAACTTGATAAAGTGTCACTGCGCGTAATGTGTTCCTGCGCGAGTGTGTGCAGGAGATAAGAAGCGTATTGAAGATAAGAGGCCACCTGGGTGTGTGTGCCACTGTGGGTGACCACAGCATCAGTTGAGATGACGGGCCTTCGCTGAGAACCCATTGGTGGGAAACGACTAGAAACGACTACGCTCACCAGTTTGGCGCATCAGTTTGGCACACCAACGGAGTATCTCCCAGCAGGATCTCCCAATGACCTATAAAGAGAGTAACGCTTTTATAATGGACGTAAAGGAGGACTTACGGAATGACTAATCCATTTCGCGGACTAATTAGGCAACCTCTTGAACCGGTGAAGACCGTGAGTGGCTCTCAAAACATGCACAGGCCAAGACATCCGTTTGCAGATTGGCAATCTAAGTACAGTCAGTGCCTGAATGAATAAATACTGAGTAGGTGTGTTTGTCTAGATGCCAGCCCTTGTCAAATCGTGTTTGGACTTGATGATTGTCAATTTTTGTTTGATTCATCAGTGTGAAGTGTTTGTTCCGTTAATGCACCTTTCAGAAGTCTCTTTTAAAAGTTTGAATTAGTGGGGAAAATGGAATGTTACATAAACGCATGAATATTTTGTCACCATTTTCATTCAATACCTATTATGTTGAATGATTGGTGGGTTGTTGGTTGTTGGTTGTCTGGTTCGTTTTTCAGCATTTTGAAGTATAGTCATTCTTCTCAGGTCAAGTCGGCCTTGCCAGCTGACTCACTCAGTCTGCCGCACTGATGTGGGAAACATCTGCAAATCTCGGCCCCAGATGTTTTCCTTTGCCGTTTTCCATCTCACATTTGTAATTGTGCTGGGCCCTCAAATAGTTGGCGGGTCATCGTTTATTGGATTCTGTTGCCCTCTCTGTGCATAAGTCTTTATGAGCTAATAAAAAAGCCTTTTGTGTGATCTGCCCCCTGTTCACCTCAAGCTGATTTTGTCAGCCGGCCAAACAGATACATTTATATATTTAGTTCCCTCGGTACATGCTAAAAGCTCTCTAAACGGCTGTTTACTTTAAGTGGACGATCTAATAGTCCCATCCACTGTTTTTTATTGTAAACAGAGTGCTTGAGAAAGGTCTTGTGGAACTCCTACAGTATATCCACATGGTATTAACCAGGTATTGACTGATCTCAGTCATCTGGCTTTGGGCTTTGGTGCAGACAGACCTCAGCATTTACCAAAGTTTGCCGTTAATGATGAAAAAACGTTTTTCATCGCCTTGAATGAATTGGGTTAAATGTAAACGTGCGTGACATGTCAATAACTCATTGTGGTCTCTTTGCTCTGTCTCTCTGTGCAGGACCCCAGGAGCAAGCACAAGTTCAAAATCCACACCTATGGAAGCCCCACGTTCTGTGACCACTGCGGCTCGCTTCTTTACGGACTCCTCCACCAAGGGATGAAGTGCGACAGTAAGTGCCTTAGTTGCTCCAGGCACACACACGCACACATATACACACACACACACTCACACCCGCACGCACACATACACACGCACGCACGCACACACGACTTTGGCAAGAGCTTAACTCAGAATGTCATAGATCTATGGCAACAGGTCCGCTGGAGAAAAAAAGAGATGAAGCCATGGATGGAGAGAGGAAGAAAGAGATGGATAAAGAGATGAATTGATAGGTAGAGAGAGGGAGGGGGGGAGGAAAAATGAGGGCAGAGCTCCAATCTAGCGCTCGTTTCTTCCAAATCAGATATTATGCAGATTATCTTCTGTACTAGGAGCCCCATTAATAACTTCCACAAGAACGCTGACAACCAGACGAAACACGCAGGCCAGATGAAAGGCGGCACGTGATCATCAGTCAGTGTTCCCGCTCTCCCCGTCTTCCGCCATCCCAGATCGCCCTCCGTCAGCGACATCAATTAGCTCGTGCATTCATCATCCCCCCCTATCAGGGCTCGGCTGCTCGGGCCTAATTATAACTCTGGGCTAATGAAGAATGGAGACGACAGATGTCATGCGTGTCAGAGGGGGCTGGTTGGGCTGGTACGGCTCTGGGATTTGCTCTGTGCGTGTGTGTGTGTGTGTGTGTGGCATGTCAGCTCCATACACATAAACATGCGCACTCTCACTCCTGACTCAGGAGCAACATGGCCTTTTGACATTAGTGAAGGCTCCTAGTTGATGAGTAGGTCTGTTGTGTGGTGAAAAAGAAAATGGTAGAATTAATATGGTGTGTGCAGTATGTTCTGCTGTAGATATATTGATACTGTTCTTATGAATGTATAAATGTTTAAATGCATATCTGTGTGAATACTCTACTTACTATTAATGTTAATGTTGTTTGTTTGTGTGTGTGTGTGCGTGTGTGTGCGTGTGTGTGTGTGTGTGTGTGTGTGTGTGCACGTGTGTGTGTGTGTTAGCCTGTGACATGAACGTCCATAAGGTGTGCGTGATGAACGTGCCCAGCCTGTGCGGGATGGACCACACGGAGCGGCGCGGCCGCATCTTCCTCAAGGTGGAGGTCACCGGGGAGAAGCTGCAGGTCACAGGTAGGTCACCACCCCCCGGCTGCCCCACACACACACACACACACACACACACACACACACACTACGGACCCGCTCTGTCCCTCGGGACCTCCCTTAGGGCTTCTGCTTGGCTTGACCTCACTCGATTGCGTGCCTGGCATGGTGACAGTGAATCTTTGTGGTCAATGCCTGGGAGATCACAGGAGGAGGCGAGATGGAGAATCTAAAGATTTCCTGTGTCCTGCTGCCTCGGCCGCCGCTCACCAGGGATACTCCGGCTAGTGGGAAGAGGGTTATTGGATCCTCCGTATCCGGGCCACACTAGTAGAGCATTCCCTACCTAATAAGGAGTAGGCGCAGCGCATGCACATCTGGTTTTGGAGGGTTGTGTAAGGCAGGCAGATGTGCAAATTATCATGATCACTTAAGTTATTATAAATGAGTTGGAATCTATTCGGTTGGAAAGACCTGATTTTCCTTCCCGTTTATCGTTATCATCCTTGTGAATGAAAACAGTGCTGGGTCTGGCTGACCTGTTTATTCGTGTCTGATTAGACGAGAGAGTCACGGAATGAGTGCACAAGGGCCTCAAGTGGCTCTCTCACTGAAATGGGCTCTTGACTGATGTGCTTGCGTTGTTTGGCAACAGGAGATGCCAAGACTTAAGTCCATTAGTTGGTAAAAGAAGAACTGCCGTGTAAAAGCAATATGACACTTGTGACCGTGGCATATTGCTTAATAAATTCTGAAGTCTGTGTCCTGGAGACTTTTCCCTTTTGAAACTTCAGGTGATTGTATTGGCAGCCTTTGTATGTTTTCCCAGAGAGGGCCATTTTAATTAACAGTGCACAGATATGAAAGCTGTTGACACTTCTGGAAAAATCTGGATGGGTCCTTCCGTAAAAATGCATGGGGTTGGTGGTTGGTGGTTGTTGATGGTTCAACAGCATGTTGCTACCAACGCACCCCCTGGGTCTCTGTCATCCCCATGGAAGGCTAAATTTGGCAGCTGCGCCGTTGATAGACACCTTTGGTATGCACGCCACCGGTCGAGATCGATCCGGCGCTCGCCGGCGTCTTCCCCTGCCGGGAATGCTCCATGGCCGTGCCGCACTAATGAGCTAGCGGAGCAGTGGACAGAATGCAGATACCCTGACCAAGAGTTGTGATGTTTTCATCGAGCCTTCTGTCGGAGTCAACTGCCAATATGTCACCTGTTTGGAGATGCACAGTGGGCCATTGTGTTAGGGGGAGGAGGGGGGGGTACAGCTGTTAATTAATACCAACAGAGCCAGCTTTCACTCCAGCTCTGACTTGTGATAGTACACACAGAATCACCTGTTGGAGATTGTCCTGTAATGGCAGATCCGAGGTGCATTCAAATTTGCAAAGCATTTCGGTTTGCCTTGAGTTTTTAGCAAACACTTGCAAATACTCGCAAACAGTCTGAGGAGGGAGTTCTCTACGGACATACAGTGGAATTTCGTAACTGGACTAGACGAAGGTAACAATGCAATTACTGTTACAATAGAATGTTAACACCAAATCGGACAACTGTTCAGAGAAAACATGTTTGCCACCAACATTTGTCAGATTTGAACGCACAGGTCCAACAGGTTTTTTTCGTTTGTTTTGTTTGTGGAATTGTTTTTGCTTCTTCCATCACACTTTTAAACTTCTACATTCAATTTCTAAACTGTAGTGAGAATGACTGATGAAATGTTGTAGTCTATAGTCAAGAGGAGCAAATAGAATCCAAATCTATGAAAGCCATATAGCAAATAGAGGTGATCAGATGGATGGTTTGTGTTGTTTCTTAGGCCAACACATTGAGCTTACATTTTTAATAAGGATGCCTCTGGATTGATTGTCTTCCCATCAAAGCCCCCCCCCTCCCATACACACACACACACACACACACACACACAAACACCCCACCGCACCATTGCTAGCCTCCACCCCCGCCTCCATCTCCATATGGATTACTCCATCAGGGCTGTTTGTTGATTCCTAGCGACTCCCGGGGCCCTCCGTAGGCCAAACCGATCGATTGGCCGCACGATCCGATTCACACTCCTGGCCCATCTCCCGTTTCAAATGAGTCCTGGCAGCCCGGGAAGCCCGATCGCTCTCTCCCTGCGCATGCACATCTGTGTGAGGGGAGGCCACCTCAGGCGTTCCCCCCGATGACGACAGCAGTGTGGAGGGCAGCGTTGGGACAGCGCTTTGTCACGAGCAGCAGGGTGTAGTCAGAAAGTGTTGTGAGTCAGTGCCCCAGAGCAGCATCCTTAGGAAGTGTGAAGGTTACAGAGACTCCATTTTGTCCCCCGACTTCTCCATAGATGCACACCATTGCGAAGAATGATCAGATATTCTGACAAATTCACAGACAAAGTAGGTATGTCAGAAGTAGAAGGATGTGGAGTTTGTTGCTTCATGTCAAAGTAGTTGGTCATATTGTAACATAATTCTTTTAAGAAGCCAGCACAGGACACTGGAGTAATGTTCAGAACAATGGAAGGAAGGACTCATGAAAAGTCTCACTAATAGTATTGGTGCCATGCACAATTCTTTTCCTGGTTCTTTCGCCATGGGTAATGATGACGGAAATTGAGCACCATAAAAACATCCCAGACTTGTGAAACTGCCTCGCTCTCATGTGCCCCAACCACATTACCACGGGGTTGTTTTGGAAATTTGAGTCCAAGTTTCCTCAGGTTTCTCTGCGGAGGAATCCTCGGTAGATGATTGTGTAAGACATAGCTTTTTAGTGAGTGTTTTTCCCCACAGCTCTCCTTGGACTGTGTGCATATTATATTTCCTCTCAGAATGTGATAGAAGGAAAAGCAGAGGAGCCTTATGCTTCAGAATGAAAGTGTAGTGTGTAACTAGTACATAGTTCTCCATATAGATAGATAGATAGATAGATAGATAGATTATCTTCTTCTGCCTTTTTTATAATTATTAGATAAATTCCGTTGTGTTTTCTATGGTCCATCACCATTTGTTGTGGTAATGCACACATGTGTTTGATTATGGCTCCATGTGTGCAGGGCTGTGCTGTGCATTCCCCTGCTAGAGAGTGTGTTTGTGTATGCGTGTCTTTGTCTGACTGAAAGCACAGGCTTCTATGGTCCGGCTTACGTGGAGAAAGCAGACCTTGTGAAAGAAAGGAAGAAGGAAGGAAAGAAAGAAAGCGAGACTGAGCCTGTCCTAGTTCTGTTTCCGCACGCCTGGACCGGAGCTCTGCGGTGTCGACCTCTCCTCTCCTCCCCCTCCCCCTCTTCCTCCTCCTCCTCCTCCTCCTCCTCCTCCTCCTCCTCCTCCTCCTCCTTCTGTCACCATACCCCACTGCCTCCTGGTGACGGTGCTTTTCAGCCAGCAACAGGAGGCCATGACCCCCCCTCCTTAACACACACACACACACACACACACACACACACACACCCTCCCCTGCACACAGCAGCAGCTTACAACAGCCACGCTTGATGCACACAATCAGCAGATCTGTCACAGCACCATTCAACACAGACATCGCTAACAGCTGGGCTACAGCGGGCGCGCGACCAAAGCATTCTGTTTGCGGAGCGTAATGCTGCAACAGTTAGCCTCCACCGTTGTCAATGGAACTGGCTACACCAGATGTAGGAGCTTTGTGCACCTTTTGAAAATAAGATTAGACTAGCCGTCTAAAACTATTTTTAGGCTCTGTGAACGGAACGTTTCAGTGGCACGCCTGGTGGAGCTCGGCTGTAAGGGACTCAAAGGGGCTGGCTGCTGATGCTGTGTCTCGAAGGGGGCAGATCTGGGGTCATGTTTGGGTCGATCATGGGCTGCAGTTGAAGGGTGTTGGGGCTGATCCAGGGCCAGTTGTGGTACAGTGCTGATGCTCAGCTGATGCCAGGAGGACACTGGAGGAGGTGTGTGTGTGTGTGTGTGTGTGTGTGTGTGTGTGTGTGTGTGTGTGTGTGTGTGTGTGTGTGTGTGTGTGTGTGTGTGTGTGTGTGTGTGTGTGTGTGTGTGTGTGTGTGTGTGTGTGTGTGTGTGTGTGTGTGTGTAGCCAGTGCAGTGGAAGGGGAACATCTGATCCTGATGAGGCCTGACTTCATGAGTGATGCAATAGGGCAGAATTAATCGGCATGTGTGTGTTTCTGAGTGTTTGTTTGTGTGTGTGTGTGTGTGTGTGTGTGTGTGTGTTTGTATGTGTTTGTGTGTGTGTTTGTGTTGGTTTATCCTTTTGTGCATATATGTTTGGGTATGTGATGTGTGTGTGTGTTTGTTATGTGCGTGTTTGTTTGTATGTGTTTTTGTGTGTGTGTGTGTGTGTGTGTGTGTGTGTGTGTGTGTTTTGTGTGTGTGTGCATGTTTGTGTGTGTGTTCTATGTGCATATTTGTGTGTGTGTTTTTTGTGCGTGTTCGTCCACATATTTTCCTACACATCCGTGCAAACTCCTGCACGCAGCTCATTTTGGTGCCCCATGCTGTCAGTCAGCGGTTGCAAAAGGGCTCATTATTCCAGGAAACGCAACGGTGGCATCTCCCAATGGAGCGCAGCGCCAGGCAGACTCACTCTCGCCACGCCACGCCACACACAGGTCGCTCACATGCCACTATTCATGGGCACGACACGACCTCATCACCGGTTACATCACCCAGTGCCCAGTCATGTTGGCGAGTGCCCCCCTGGGGTCGTGCGAACCCCGTGACTCCGGACCTACGGACCACGAGGCACAGCTCCAGTGAGTCAGCGGTTCTCACCGTGCTCTCTGGAAGCATGTGATGGCAAGCGCTAATCATTGAGATGGCTAAGCCTCGGGCTAGAACCATGCATTTGACATGTACACAGTGGTGGTGTGCATATCACAGTGGTAGGGGGATGCCATGTTGGCATCAACAGCAAAAACACTGAGACACCTAGAGGGTTCTCTTTTCTTTTTTTTTACCTCAGTGTTGGCACAACGTTGGGTACCCTGACGCAGATGTCAAATGATGGAATGAGTCTCTTGAACAGTCGCTGACACCTCAAGAGCCTCTCCACTCTGGCTGTACGTCACCGCGTCTTGAGGAGCTCTCGCTAACCGTTAACTTGTTCCGCCGCTGACGCCGAGAGTGCGGCACTTGTCAACAGTGTAACTGGAATGTAATCTAGAACCCTTGTGCCAGGCAGTTGAAGCAAATGTTGACCTTTTCACCACGTCACAAAAACAACTGCTGCCACATTCTTAATGTTGGTGGTTGAGCTCATCGGTGTCCTTGCACAAACAGTATCATTCAGTACAATGTGCAGCATTCGGATCTAGCAAGCCTCTGGGAAATAGCCTGCTGCTGCGTACCGCACATCCTCTCCACTCCCTAACGCAGGGCTGCTCGGAGGCTCTGGTGTGGGAGGGATGCCCTCAGGGAGGCCCGTGGGCCACGTGTGGTGTATTAGTTGTGGACTGGGACCCCTCCCACACACACGCACAGGA
>NC_084994.1:46802091-46804591 GCF_963854185.1 Sardina pilchardus
TCCGCCCCCCCGCACCTCCGCACCTCCACCCACCCCACCCACTCTGTTTTCTCTCTTCCTCCGCCGACCCTGTCGTCCTTGGGCCTTGTAGTGTAGTGGATCCTTTTCCCTCGTTGTGAGTCATGTACAGCAGCCTGTGTGATCCCTAGGCACGCTAGGACGCTGCGTTAGCGGACGCCACTCATGACGCAACACTCATGAGAGGGGAAAAGCGCTCGGCCCAGGGAGGTTGCACCGGGGCCCGGAACTGAAGCGTTGGGCCCGTTGCGGTGAGAGTACATTATGGCGCGGAACTGAAGTGTTCGCCCCGTTACAGGGAGGTTACACCGGAGCACGTAACTGAAGCGTTTCATTCACCGAGCTTCTGCTGCAACAGTTAGCCTCTACTATAATCCATGGAACTGGCTACACCAGTTGTACTAGCGGAACGTACATTCTAAAAACATTAGAGCGATCTTCTAAAAGCTATTCTTACGCGGAGCACTTCATCCCCAAGCACCGATCTCGTAGACGACCTGTCCCTATAGGAAGTGGCTAGACTAGAGCGACCTGTCGGACTGTGCAGGCGAAGTTTTGCCTCTGTTAGTGTGACAGAGCCGGCAGAGAGTGATGAATGAAGGCGCAGCACACAGAGACATCTGGCTGATGGACTGTAGAGAAGCTGTGGAGTGCACATTGCATTTGCATCTCCATGTGCAGAGAAGCTCAGATTGAGCACGGGCCGTCAGAACTAAAGGTGTGTGTTAGACATCCATCAGTTTTGAGGGGCAAAGCACACAGGGGATGTGCTCTGTACAAATCTAAGTCACACACACACGGACACGCATGCATGCACACACACACACACACACACACACACACACACACATACTGTATACGCACACACACACATATATACACACACACACACACACATACTGTATACGCACACACATATACGCACACACACACACACACACAAGGGCTGTCAGCAGTCTTGCGCTCACACACACTTGGTGCCCTCCTCGCTCTCTCACGCCCCACTTGCTCTTTCTTGACGTTTATTTCTTTGAGCAATCTCAAATCACGCCCAAGATATCTCTGAATGTTGACGCCCTCAAGATATACACATTTGTGTAGACACGCACGCACACTCACACACACACACACACACACACACAGGGCGAGCTGTTGTGGGCATAGCTGGTGGATGGGTGTTTCACCCCTCATGTACTGTAACTACTGTAGACAGGCAGAGAGGGAGGACTGGGATGAGGGGCGCACAGCAGCCGTCAGTGAACTGGAAGTGGAGGGCTCCTCCTACTGGACAAATGGAAATAAAGCAATCAGTGAAGTTTTTTCTTTTCTTTTCTTTTTTTTAGCGCAGTCTTCTTTTATTTTAATGATCTATAGGAGCAGCAGTATGTAGATAGGAATTCTTACACTGCTTCCCATTTTTCAGTGTCGTTGTTTTTGGTCTTTTTTCCCCCCCTTTAATGACCCCTGACTATAAATAGTAGCTGTTTTTCTTGGTGATGGCTTGTGTCACAACAATACACTAGAGCAGCTTTTCAGGTCTGGAGTCCTTTAATAGTCAGCAATGACTCACTGCTACAGCATTCCTTGATTTGCCACTTCCACTTTATACTCAGGCACATTGATATGCTTGTTCTGTTTCTACATTTATACAAATGGCCAGAAACAGAGAGAGAGACGGAATGAGAAGGAAAGAGAGGGAGAGAGACAGAGCAAGAGAGAGAGGGAGAGAGAGAAAAAAGAGAGAGAGATGGTGCCACTTGGCTCTCACCTGTGCCTCTGAGGCTGGCAGGCCTGTGGGCACAGGCTGTTTTGCATGCGTGTGTTAACCATTGGAAAACAGTTTAAATATTCAAAACCTAACCTTTCTGTGGGCATTGGGTGTGCGCTGGCCTGCCACCTTGGAGAGAAAGTGGGGTGCCCGCTCCGCTCGCTCTCTCTCTGCCTCTCACTCTCTCTAGCTTTAGATATGGCTGTCAAGGGCTCACAGAGAGGACTTTGTTGTAAGACTTTTATGTTGTGTTCACTAAAAGGGGTTTGTAATTGTATCACAATGCAAGAACCTACAAGGGCATCCAGTAGCTAAATTATGGAAGTATTTTGACTAAACTGTTTGTTCTCTTTTTGTTAATTTTCTCCTTTTAGATTAGGCTTTTGTGAATGTCTTTGGTGATTGTCTTTGTTGCTCATCAAAGAGGTTTTCCGCATTGTTAAAGTTGATGTATTCTCAGGGAGGATCTGTGGGCCTGTGTGCAGCAAACACAGGGTTCATGTTTACATTATTCCTCACCACGCTCTGATACGCCACACAACCTACAGTACGGCAGCCTGTCATGTTTGCATTATGCACAAGCGGCGGAGGTGCATGTATATTTAGATGTGAAGTCTTCAGAGAGGGTGGAGGGTGTTGATGGAGGGCTGATGATGAGATGATGGTCTTCAAAGGTCGAGGGGATCCGTATGATGTGTTAATGACACCCCGCAC
>NC_084994.1:46812091-46817091 GCF_963854185.1 Sardina pilchardus
CTTCTTCTCTCCCCTTTCTCTTCCAGGAGCAAATTAATTTACACCTTCTTAAGGTATTCCTTTTCTTTTTCCTTCTCCTCTCCTCTCCTCTTCTCATCCCACCCTTCTTCTTGGGTAGTTTTCTCTCTATCTCTCCATCTGTCTCTGTCCTCTTCTCTCTCTTTGTCTCTATCTCGCCATATTTCTGGTCTTTTTGTAAGGCTATCTAAACCTGCAGCTATTGCAAGCACATCACGTTTGTCTTCAAAGCTCTTTCTGAAACCTTCATATGTTGCGGGGGAGGGGTTGGGCTCTGTTATAGTGAGGATTTCCAATTTACAGTAATGAGCTTTATTAAATGGTTGTTGTTAAAGTTGGCTTAATTCACTGTGCATATATGGGTATAAGTTATCTGCCATCTTTAGTATCTGCTTGTGATTTCCCGTTCGTTGTGTTTGGCACCTCAGGGCCACCGTGGTCAGTCCACCATCTGTCTGTCATATGAGTATCTGCTCGTCCTCCTACTCGTCTCGCTCTCTCCAGTCAGCCAGACACATTCCACACATGCCTGCCCCGCTCCGCTCCGCTCACTCAAGTGTGTTCTCTCTCTCGCTCACACAGTATTGGGATGAGTTCACCACGGGTGCTCACATGTGTCAGTCATTTAAACACGTCCTCTTATCAGAGATTATCAGATATATGTATGATATTGTAGATGATTGTTTATACTGTAAGGATGGTGTTCAGTTGCAATAACTTGCAGATGCCTCTTGTTTCTTTTATAGTTGATGTTACTGTGAGCAAGTGCTTCATGAGAGGGGAATATAATGGGAGCTATTGCAGTCTGCCCTTTGGCTTTTTGTAAGACTGGAGGGCTTTTCTTGACATGGGAGACACACAGATGAGAAAGTGGTAACTGTAGCAAGTCAAGGGATTCATTCACACACAGAGAGAGAGAGAGTCAGAGGTTTACCACAAGACTTATTTTAGTGTGTGTCAAGTGTGAATGAATTGTCAAATGGAAAGGTTTGAAGTTCCTAAAGAAATACCCAAAGCCACCACTAGAGGGCTCCCACTGACCTCAGTTTGTTCAAATAATTATCCATCTCCATGTTTTGTGGAAGTGTAGAGCTTTACACCAAGTACATGAACACATGAACCAAAAATAACAACAAAAAACAGATGTCACACATTTGTAAAGCTGACAGCAACATCTTTAGGACTATTTTTGTCCCTCATGTTGAGCCAATCAATTGAGCCTTGCTATTCCTCTTTGGGATCATTATGGGGGATCAGCCCAGCTGGAGAATCACCCCGCCACCACCCTTTATTTCGTCCCATATGTCTGAATGGACAATAAGACACCCATAGTGTTATGCCCTTAAGCAGTGTGTCTTATGATAGCCTACTGTAACCTCTCTCCCACCTACTGTAGGCTTTTGGGAATGGAAGTCATATGGTCTGTTTAGTTGGTGTCTGTCTGGGCTCTCGGTTACCCTGGTCACTGTCTGGAGTGTCTTTGCTTGAGACGTATGTTTAGACAGTGAGTATGACTCCGCTGGCAGAAGGCACATATGCACCTTGATGCTTTTAGAGGGGACAGGAATTCTCAGTCAGTCAGTCTCACTGAAATCTTGAGGTGCTCTTGAGGGTTCTGTGTTGTAAAAGCCTTTAATCTCACGTGACCGTTCTTTTAAAACATACCTATGTTTTTCCGGCATTGCTGGCTTCATCAGAGCATGACAACATGGTGGTCAGTCTCACTGGTCATTCACCATGGGGACTCTTTCTTCTCTTCACTTCTTTCCCCCTCTCTCTCTCTCTCTCTCTCTCTCTCTCTCTCTCTGACACACACTCACACCATCTTTCCCTCCTTCTCTCGCTCCTCTACTCTACACTTTCTGTTTGTAGGTCTCTCCTGCCTAATGGTTCTTCCTCCATTTTGCTTTGCTTTCTCTAGTTTCCTTGTCTCTCCACCCCAACCCCCCTCCCCCGACCCTCCAAGTTTTAAACTGCTTTTACCCAGCGGTGTTTCAGCTGAAAAGGCAGCTCCAGCAGGTCTCATGTCCCCCATGTTTAACCCCCTCACCCCCTCACCCCTGGCTGCTGAGCTCTGAGGCGGAGCGTTGCTGATGGAGGCTCCTGCAGCTGATCGATGAGTTAAGAGCCACGTGCTGCTGCTGCTGCTGCTGCTGCAGCCTCAGTCCCATCTGAGCCTCTGGACCTCTAGAAGTGCTTTGGACTGTGGTCACGAGGGCTGTGTGTGTGTGTGTGTGTGTGTGTGTGTGTTTGTGTGTGTGTTTGTGTGTGTGTCCGTGTTCACCTTTCTCCTGTGGTTGCAGGCTGCCAAAGTCAAAGACGACAGTAAAAGTAAAAAGCAGCGTGTGCTGGTAGGTCACCCGAGTCGCCTGGGCGCCGACCCGAGTTTGCTTTGGCCCATGCATCTCTTCAGCTACCCAACATGGCTGCCGTATTAACCCCTGCTTCTAAGTGCACGGGTTCTCAGACCTCCTCTGCCAGTCAAAACAGTTGCTCTCTGAAACCGAAGACGCTGCTTTTGTGTGTTCATGCGTGTGTGCGCGAGAGATTTGGTGTTAGACATAACAAGTGGAAACGGTGCTTGTTTTCAGTACTGTGAGCATTTATGAAGTAGCCTAACAGGTGTGGAATTTAGAGGCTCCCGATTATGAAATATTAATTTAATAAACAATGTTTCGGTCCTTCAACCTTCCTCGGGTTATTTTCTAGAAAAGCGACCAAAATGTTGTTCGTTAAATGTACAAAAGAAGCAGTATGCAGGAGTCTCTAAGTACAGTGACTGTTGACTTCAGGCCTCCGATGCGCCTGTGCAGAATTGGTGTGCAAAAGTCTTTTGTTTTCTCGAATGAAGTAAGAGGTGAAAAGTAAATGGTCTGCTTGGCTGGATAGAGGCAGAAGAGGCAAAAGAGTTGAACTGAGGTTACAATCTGATTGCAGTTAAAGTGTTTGGCATTTGTGTGTGATGGTTTATTTGTACATGTCTGTGTGTTGTGTGTGCAGTATTGGGACTGCATTTCCTTTGCTGTTGAAATCGGAAAAGCTATGGTAGTGTTGAACTGCTTAAATCTGTTGGACTATTCCGAAAATTTGATTCCTGACGAAACTTGACTCGTAACGTGGAATCAAAGTATAGCATAGAAAAATGGGTGTGTGCAACTGTTGGCTACTTGGCAGTAAGATCTCTTTTGAAAACATAGTCCATCTATGTGTTTTCTATGACTACAAGCGTATGTTTGTATGCTGTGAAACCAGGCATCTGACCTAAAGCCCCGTAGTTGTAGTCGTATTCCCGCTTGTCCACTCTGGGGCAGCTGTGTAGCGTGTAGTGCATCTTGGCCTGTTGTTGTGCATGGCATGGAGCCTTAGGTGAGGCTCTTGCTCTTCTCTTTGGTGTGACAGAACAGCCTTTAAAACCCAGCTGCAGTGTTTCCCATACAATGGCTTATTTGTGGCGGGCCGCCACACTATCAACATTGACCACCACCACCATATTTGATTTATTTATATTTTTTTATTATTTAAATTGGGTCAATGTGCTGCTCTCCCTCTCTCTTTCTGGTAAGGGTGGCCAACGCTAACGTGAGAATACAGCTGGGTTATCGAGGTTAGCACGCTGTATGTGTCTGCTTGTCGATATCGACTGCCTGTGCACAGTGGAGTTTCTTGAACTCTGACGCTGAATGTTTGCTCCCTCAATCCAGATCAATATTGGGAAATTTTTTCCGAGACTCAAAAAGGCTCGATCGGAAGAGGAGCAAAAACAGCTTGGACCTGAGGTATTTAGCAAAAAACCTAGAGTTAGTGAGTTAGCGGGACAAAAAAAAAAAAAAAAAGCATGGGGAAAAAGCTGAACAAATGTAATTAGCAAACCCAATTAATTTGTGACAAAATATTTCCAGGCTTCAACCAGTGCTGGTGGGGCATCTTCAGCAGAGAGAGGGTTAGGACGAGAAGCGATAGCTATACCTTGTGAAGCTATAGGAGAGGAGGACCTTCAGGACCAACAGGTGAGGTGGACAGCCCACACGGAGGAGTGCAGGGGGTGGACAGGTCAGGGACGCGGATCTCTGAGGGAAAAGGGCCTTACAGTATTTGTACTCTTCCATGCCTTGTAGACAGGACTTCAGCAAGCAGCCAGGAGAGAGGCACTGGATTTAATCCAGGGTGGCTGAATATCAGGCCTCAGTTTAAGACTTGGATGTACCATACACTGAATGGTAAATGTAATATCTTCATAATTTGTGCTGTCATGGCTAAAATAATCACAAATCATGTTTTTTTTTGTTGTTGTTGTTTCTTTTTCTTCCATCACCTTTCTTGCTACCAACACAAATGGGATCTAATTATGTGGGGAACACTGCAGTTGCCTCTGTGTGCATGGGGTTAGAGTCAGCCTACAGTGGAGCGTTTGTATCGTTAGCCTCCCGTGCTTTCTCATCTAACTAGACTACCTCAGCAGCTGTCAACAGTTGTAATGCCTGATTAGAGCGATTTAGCCCGCCTAGAACCCCAAGAACTTCCTTTGTATCATGTTGTTTGCTGTACAGTATGCTGCTCTTTTTGTCGACTGTAGCCAGGTGTATCTGAGCTTTGTTGGGTGTCTGGAGTTTATTGAGGAAGACTCATTCCCCCCAGTCACCCTCTGAGTCCCACTATAAGGCCGTCCCAGGCCATAGCGTTGCATCAAACACCCCATAATACTTTATGTGTTGCCCTGAGCATCTGTCTGTCGTCTTCATCTATCTCTGGGTGTGATGGCTTCTCAGCTTCAGTTACGGGTCATTGGGGTGGTTGAGAAAACCCTCGGTCAGGTGGGCAGTTACGGTCCGGCCTTAGGCCTCGTCTGTGGACCGTCTGGCGTTAGCGCCTCAGGAGAGCCATTTCAGCACCTCACGCATCTGTTTCCCTCTCTCTCCACCGCTCAGAAAGCCAAGCTCGGGCCCAAGAAGGTCATTACGCCCTCGGACGACAGTCAGTCCTGT
>NC_084994.1:46822091-46849591 GCF_963854185.1 Sardina pilchardus
GTTGTTGATATGGTGGTGTTTTTCCCAAACCAAACTATATCCTGCATAATTACATATATAATCATACATGCTACAGTATGCTCTGAGTCCAGAAGAGATAAGCAGCGCTGCCCTGGATGCAGTCTTTCTTTTTTTGTGGTGTTGTTGATACGGTGGTGTTTTTCCCAAACCCAACTCGCCCAAGGAAATGGAGCAGCCATCATCCAACGTCAGCAGAACACCGTGGAAAAAAAAGAGCGGCCGACAAACCGTTTTAAGGCTTTTCTCACTAGAGCGAGATGTTCCTTGATTCCAGCCCCCCCCCCCCCCCCCCAAAAAAAAAATAAAAATAAAAAAATAGCCACGGGGCCTCCAAAATGACATTGATATTAAAAGGCCTTAAATGTCCTTGGATGCAGCACCACAAAAAATGTTTCTGAATGAAATCCATTTCTTCCGTAACCGCTCTGTGAGAGGCGGGTCTGAAGTTGAGGGTCCCTGGTATCTCTCCGTGGAGCTCGTCTAAGACCCAGGATTCCACTAATCTTGACCTTCAGCTTTCAGGGCTGAACTTTTAAGAGCCGGAGAGTTCTAAGTATGTATTTCAAAGGCTTATTCCAGGGATTGGTAGCCACTTATCAAATACATCCTTTGAACTGAAACTTATCTTTTGGACAGTGATCCAGTCTCCTTGTAAGACTATTGTCCTTGTAGCCTCGACTTGCTGGACAGTGTATTGACAGCACAGTGGGCAAGGCAAGGCAAGGAAAGGCAATTTATTTATCTAACACAATTCATACATTGGTGCAATTCAAAGTGCTTCACACAGATGCATAAATATATGTCAAAGGATCAGTGGTCGTGGGTTCGCTGTCCAGGGTGCACACAGACTGGGAGGATGTTGTTGATACTTGTGTTGTACATCAGTCAGTGAAAGCATCAATAACATTGCTAGAATGTAAATGCATCTCTGATGTCCTGACTCCTGTCGCTGCTCTGTCTGCCCTGTTAGGGACCTGAAGCTGGACAACGTGATGCTGGACGCAGAGGGCCACATCAAGATCGCCGACTTTGGCATGTGCAAGGAGAACATGCTGGAGGGCGTGACCACCCGCACCTTCTGCGGCACCCCCGATTACATCGCCCCCGAGGTCAGTGCAGCGCAGCGGCGCCCCCTCTTTCACCTACGGCTTACCGTCATGCCACACGATTGGGAGCCAAGCCTGTTTATACAGTACAGTGCTTGATCTTGTGAATTCCAGGATTTTCTATAGATAAACGTGTGTGTGTGTGTGTGTGTGTGTGTGTGTGTGTGTGTGTGTGTGTGTGTGTGTGTGTGTGTGTGTGTGTGTGTGTGTGTGTGTGTGTGTGTGTGTGTGTGTGTGTGTGTGTGTGTGTGTGTGTGTGTGTATGTAGGTACGTGTTCAGTGTGCATATGTGCATGTCCTCCTCTGTGTTATTCTCTCCATAATGTTGTTAAGGGTGATTGTGCACATGTGCACGTGTGTGGCGATGGTATTCAGGCAGGTTTATACTTGGTCATGCCAGTGGGGATCATAAGACACACACACACACACACACACACACACACACACACACACACATGCAACCCAAATTCAAACATACTCATTGTTGTCACACACACATACTGTATAGTCACATATGAACACACAGACACACACACAGACACACAGACACACACACAGACACACACAGACACACACACACACACACACTTATATGTACATAGTGAGTGGCACTGACGGGCTTATCTCATGCTAAACAACACTGTTGAGCTGGAGGGCATGAGTGGGCCTTATCAGAGCAACACAGAGCTCTGCCTCGTCTCCACGAGTCCTCCGCATGTTCACAGCTCCTGGAGACAAGCGGCAACATCTTGTACCGTCATCTGCTAAACTGCTCCCTTGTGCCTTTCAAACTGCTCTCAGATGACTCTCATCTGAATGACTTGCCGAGCTAGTCACTGTCACAGCGAAACTGCTTTAGGTGACTCTCGCCACAATTACAGCACTTACAACACAATAAGTGTTTGTGGCTGACGGGCACGTTGCACCAGGCACATGACTGAAGTGTTTCATTCAAAGAGCGTAGGCTGCAACAATAGGCCTCCACTGTAATCAATGGAACTGGCTACATTAGACCTGATTGTGGTATGACCCTTCGAAGAAATTAGACTAGTCCTCTAAAACCGTTTTTACACTCCACAAAACGGAGCGCTCCTGTTGTGCACCCTGCATAGTGCTCCGAAATCTTTGGTTGGTATAATGTGCCATTCTTTATATAGTAGGGAATTCAGGGTTTTTTTTGTCAGGGAAAAGTCATACATTTGACTTAAAGTGGGAACCCTGTACATTTGTCATGATGAGAGCAGTTCCTCGGTTATCTGTCTGAAGCACTTTAGCATTCCATGAGTGTAACCCTTCCTACTAGACACACATTTGACACATTGTGTTGCCCTAACTAGGCTGAACAGGCCAATGAACATTGAACTCTGTTTACTGTGTCATTTGTGTCAGTGCGCCGTCAGTGAGGCAATAAACTGTGACACACACACACACACAAAAACAACCCTGTCTGTTCGACCCCCAGTTCCCCTCGTTTACCCCCGATCTTGGGGCCGTGTCATGGGGCTAATGAGACACTCGCCGGCCGCATCTCACCACAGTATCGACCGCCGCTCGTTCACGTTGTCCCGGCCAACACTTTTGTCCAAGTCCAGCGATAATGAGGCTGATGGCCCACAAATGTGGGTCTGGGGAGCAGATGGGATGACTGAGTGAGGGAGTGAGGGAGGGAATGAGCAACAAGAGTCGAACGAATGGAAGTGGACGGACCACGTGTGTCACCCGCATCGATTTCCTCGCAAAAAGCTCCTCTCGAGCTTAATGAGTTCGGCGAGCGCGCAGTGTTAACAAGCTGCGACGTGCGGAAATGGCTAATGCTCCGGTTGGCGGCGCTCGCCGCGGATCGGAGGGGACCGCGCTTACCTAATGCCGCTGTCTGGAGTCGAGCTGCCACACAAACAATCCAGAGACGTTTTGGCAGCGTTCAGACAGCGGTTTGTTTTGGCCTGTTGAGCGTCACTCAGTTAGTCTTCAGCCATTAGCGTTTGATTCGTCATATCAGGCGAGCGAGGAGAACACTGCGATGGAGAGTCATAAACGTTTAGCTTTGTTCTACGCTCTGGAAAACAAATTGGGTACACAATTGGGACAAACAGCTGCTCCATCAGGAAATTATTTCACTGTGTCTAGAGAGTATGCTTTTCATCTATTCCGTGTAATGCACTCAAAACGTCTGTCTAGAAAGTGATAACGTTAATAAAAAGTGATCTGTCCAAAACGCTGTGCAAAAACGGATATTTTGTAAATAATTGCTAACAATTATGTTGTCAATATTCATGTGTAATTAGCAAAAAGTATGTGCTTTATTTGTTTTTCATTTGTTTTTGTTTTTTTGTCTTTATTTGTTTTTGTTTTTGTTTTGTCTTTATTTGTTTTTTTTTATGAGGTGTACAGTATGAGTGCTCTATGTCTCCAAGCCCTCCTGAGAGTAACTCAGGACTGTAAGAGTACTACTCATAGATACAGTATGTTTAAGGTTATCTTTTTAAAGTCATTGCCCTCAGGACATCATCTCTGAGCCTTGCTGCTCAGTGGCTCTTTCTGTACTAGCACAAGCTATAGATACTACTGACACTACAGTGCATTGTCCTCAGACATCAGTCCATTGGGTGGTTTCCCCACCAGATTAATGTGTACAGTAGTTTACGCAGATTGCCTGTATGTGTTGCATCCTGCGTGTTAGGAACCTCAGAGCTACTTTGATTTTGTTTATGAGTACTTGGATGGGTGGGGGGATTAACCCAAACTGGAGCGCTCCTCTGAGTTTCTCTTTGTTTATGTTAGTTTCATGTGTCGTATGTGTGTATGTGTGTGTGTGTGTGTTGTTTTTATATTCAGTTCTAAGCCAGCCCTTAGCATTCCCCAGTGTGTGATGTTGTCACATCTCTGAATGTCCACGCACCACACACACACACACACACACACACACACACACACACACACAGGCTTGTTCCGCTGGGCTGGATATCCTACCTGAGCACAGCAGTGTAGCATCTCTGACCTACTTACCCACTCAGTGGGAGAGGATCATGGGGGGGCAGGGGGGGACATTGTCCCCAACCAGGGCATCGTAGCCGATGTGGCCTGAGCTAGAGGCCCCTATCTATTCTGCAGTCAGTGGTTTAACGTCCCTCGCTTAGACACCCAGACTCGGATGCTGCAGTGCATAACAACAGACTCGCGGAAGCCAGCTGTTTCACTGTCTGTCTGTCTGTCATCCTGCTGGAAGGAGCACGGATGGTTGAGTTTGCCCCTGTTGTGAGGAGGACAGAGGTGCTGACAGTTCTCAAGCGTGACCTGGGGGGGGTTCAGGTTATCTGTTAGCCGTTTGTCAGACATCCACATGATCTGCTGGTCCAGAGAATGAATGTGTCAAATATCTGCACCCTGGTGAAGCTGCTCTGTAGACAACAGGGGTCTTATCATCAGTGAATGCTGCTTACCACATCATTATCAATTTTCCTTTTTCTTATGCACTGTAATTGCAATGCCCGTAGTAGATTTCACTTTGACGTTAAAGCATCGAACCTCATAAAATACATGTAATGGAAGTAGGACTAATGGAGTAACCAAATTAAAAATGCCTCTATCCCTGTGCTTAAAGACATTGCAGCTAATTAACCAGCCATTAGGACCATTTTAATATTTATGTTAATGGAAACCAGTCGGACCTCTTTGGGGAAATTGCACTGGTAGATTGTTTTAATAAGACTTGCTCAATGCTGCCATAACTGCAATACAACAGATAGATAGAATATAACACTTACATTTATTCATTTAGCAGACTCTTCTATCAACACGTGCATCATTGTCTGATTGAAAGATCCATATTGTTTGATCGAAATGTCCATAGCTTGCACTCATTTTTGGGGTGGTGATGGTGAATTGGTTAAGGTGCTAGGCTAGCATGCAGTAGACTGAAAGTTGCAGGTTCAATTCCCGGCTTCCACCGTTGTGCCCTTGAGCAAGGCACTGTTGCTCCATGTGCAGTGTAATCCCTTGTAAAACAGCTGACACATGTAAGTCACTTTGGACAACAGCGTCTACTAAGTGAACAGAATAGATGTAAATGTCAGTGTTCTGTTGTTGTCTGTGTGCACTTCCACTGGGAGATGTAAACAACAGAAAGTGCTTACCAGAGCACAGCCCCCACAAAATGTCCACAGCTTACTGTGTTTGCACACATTGTCTCTTGTTTCTGTCTCTCTGTCTCTGTCTCTCTGTCTCTCTCTCTCTCTCTCTCTCTCCACCGGGAGTCGTAGGCGGCGGTCGCTTCTCATCTCTAGTCCTCGTGCCTGGGCTGTAGGCTGGAAGAACACAGAGAGAGAGAGACAGAGACAGAGAGAGAGAGAGAGAGAGAGAGAGAGAGAGAGAGAGAGGGACAGAGAGGACCAGGATGAAAGAGAGGAAGGGAGGGCAGATTAAAAGAGTGTAGGAGTGAAGGAGTGATGAGAATCTTCCCGCAACCTGTTGTTCAACAAGTTGTTTGCTCAAGTTTCTCTTTTGTATTTGTGAGAGTGGCTTTCGAAGCCACTGGAGGAGATGGATGTTGATTTGGGTCATGAACTGACGAGACTCTTTCTCCGCGGTCAGTAGACCACAAATCTCAGACAGTTTGTCAGGCTTTGCACTTCAGATCTGAATGTCCAGATTGCATCACAAAACATGAGTGCATTTTCACCCAGTTCTGTGTTCCAAAAATGGGCAGTTGAATATGTGTGTGAGTGTCCGAGAGTGAAAAAGTGTGTGTGTGTATGTGTGTGTGTGTGTGTGTGTGTGTCAACATCTTGTGGTCTCTGAGAGCTCTCTCATTAACTGAAATCTCAAGAATCTGAATTACAGGCACTAGAGAGAACCTTGAGTGACTATGAGCATGATCCAGAACTGTCAAGTGCTATTAGTATGATGGGAGGACGAAAGTGCACGCACACACACACACACACACACACACACACACACACACACACACACACAAACACACACACAAACACACACACACACACACACACACACACACACACACACACACACAGAGACACACACAGTGATGCGCTCACCAGAACAGAATGTTCGCCTCGATGCGTCACATGACACAAACTGACTGCTGGCCATTCCCGTGGAACTATGGGTAATAAATATGAACGTAACAGGAGAGAGAGGAGCAGCAGAGGTCGTGGCATGTCTGTCTTTATCACACTCAGAATGATGACACACACACACACACACACAAACCTAGACACACAACCATACAAACACACAGACACACACACACAAACACGCATACAACACACACAAACAAACCTAGACACACAGCCATACAGACACAAGCCTACACTCTCTCTCTCTTTCTGTTTCTCACTTATTCTCTCTCTCTTACACACATACGCACACACACACACACACACACACACACACACACACACATTTGCAGCCCTCAGCTTGTTGAGGTGAAGGTCAATATGACCCAATCTGCAGATGTCACATGCCATTTTGTCATGCTGCTTAGCAGGGGTGTACTGTATGTGTGTGTGTGTGTGTGTGTGTGTGTGTGTGTGTGTACTTAGAGAGATCACTCATGAGTGCCCTCCACCAGAGTCCTTCCCCATCTTAGACCAGACTTCCGTCTCTCTCTCTCCATCTCTCTCTCTTCATCTTTCTCTCCATCTCTCCTTCCATCTCTCCTTCCATCCTTGCGTATCCCTCAGCAGTCTGCAGTGCTGTAACTGTCTGAATGTTTTGGGGAGCAGCAGAGGAGTGCGTTGTTGAGGTAAATAGGCCAGCAGAATGCAAGCCAAGAGCACACAAGGAAGAGGATGAGGATGATGATGATGAGGAGGAAGAAGAAGAGGAAGAGAGTCATTTGTGGTGTTTAGTCAGGAAGGGCACAAGTGTTGTAACCTTGATATGATTAACGGAGGTAAAGAGCGTTTCGATTTCTCTGACGACATCATTTATCTGTATCCCCATTCATCTCTTTCTCTCTCCATCTTTCCCCCTCTTTCTATGGATCTAGTGTGGGTGTGAGTGGGTGTGTGTGTGTGTGTGTGTGTGTGTGTGTGTGTTGTGTGTCTGTGTCTGTCTGGTGTTAGAAATGGCCAATGAGTCCAGTGAACTTACTGAAAGCAGTGTATGAGTCCAGTGGGTAATAACATTATAAATACTTGCGGCTGGTCTGATGTATGTAATGGGACGCAGGACTAGTTGTGCTGTGGCCGTGGGGAACATAACGCAACCTATTGATACTGCCTCAACACATGATTACACATAGAGGATAGAGGCTCTCTGCAGTACTGTATGTACTCACTCATACACATGATGCCATGTGGCGTATATGCCATACACTTTAAAATGGCACCTTAAGACTGTGTGCACTGGTGTACTAGTGTTGACCGTATTGGACCCAGAGGTGGAGGAATGCTGAGATGTGCTCCGTATCGGAGCGTCTGTGTGCCATTCCTCACAGGGGTCTTGTATTGATCCGGTGCGTAGGCAGTAGGTCATGTGCATCTGGGATGCAGCCGTTAGCATTCCCATGCATCTCTCCCACCTGTCCATGTGGTGGGAATTAGACAGCGGTGATACTCAGAGGGTTCACGCCAGTCACGCACACCAGCAGAGGCTCATGGTCTCCTGCACCTCCTTATCCTCCTCCTTCACCTCCTCGGCCTCCTCCTCCTTGTGGAGATGCAGCAGCAGCAGCACACATCTGTTCTACGTGGGTGGAGGGAGGCACTGTGTGCTCAGTGTACATGATGGACAGCCACCTGCACCTTGAGCAAGTGAGAGAGAGAGAGAGAGAGAGAGATAGAGAGAGAGAAAGAGAGAAAGAGAGTAAGAGAGTTCAAGGCCAAGGTGGGAACAATAAAGAAATACTTAATCTTCTCCTTTTCTCTGTGTTCTTTCTCTCTCTCTCTCTCTCTCTCTCTCTCTCTCTCTCTCTCTTTCTCTCTTGCCTGTTTTCGTTCGTCTTATTTGTCCTCTTCCTCCTTCCCTAGTCCTCCTCTCTCTGTTTTTGTTTCTCCCACTGTTTTTCTTTCCTCCTCTCGTCCTCCTCCCCTCCTTCTCTCCCTCCTTCTTGTCGTCTCTCTTAATACTCTCCCGCTCCATTTATCTCAACCTTGTGAACTTCTCCTCTCCGTCGTTAATTAAAAAGTCATGTCTCACTCGGGGAGGGGCTTTCTTTCCTGCGCCCCGTCTTGCTCTCCGTCTTGTTTTCTCATCCCTCCATCCTTCCCCTCGCTGTTTATCCGCCTCCACCCACCGAAACGAGAGATTAACACCCTTTCATCTTCAGACACAAAGCCACGGGAGTGCCAAACTCATTTGGATCAATGCACCAATTCAAGAAGTCTTCTACCGCCACAGTATCCACGATATTCCGCAGCCAACAATGGGGGTCGCCATGACACCGAAACGGTTTTCTATTTCCGGCGAAGCTGCATTGTATCTGTTTTAACGTGACGGTTTACGGTGCTTAACATATCATAACGCATATAAAAGTAAACTTTTCTATTTTATATCGGTTATATATGATGTAGTATATACATGCTGAGGGCAGAATTGTCAACATTTCGAAAGAAATCTAAGTTGAGGCATAATCTAGTTACTGTAGCTACGGAGAACGCACATGTTAACAGAATGAACGGAAGTTGAAAACAGTATCGTAACCATCGCAACGATACATATTTCCGGGTTAAGGAATAAGGTGGATAGCGAAGATTTAAACTGGTGGGGATGGAGAGGAAAATGGCTTTTAAAGCTTTTTTGTTGTTGTTGTGGGTTTTTGTTCTGTGTCTGTGGGCATGGGGTAGTGAAGGCTGTGGAGAAGAGTCTCCGAGTTCTAATTGGTCCGTGGAGAGCAGGGCCGCTGTGGGGTCCGGTCCAGGCCAGGCCTTTGATTGGGGTTTGAAGGCCAGGCAGGCAGGATGGCCAGTGAGGACGTCCAAGCCTTTCAGGGCAACTATGAGAGACACACACATGAAAGAGGCCGTCGTGATCCTGGTCAGTTCCCTGCATTGGTGTGTGGATGTGGAGGTGCACACATAGTCATAGTTTGGTCAGTTGAACTGGACTTTATTTCCTATCTTTTTTTTTATTTTGTCATAGTAACTAGGTGGACATGGTAAGCTCTGAATGGACTCATATTCAGAATGTTGTGTGGGTTTGTTGACATTAATGAATCATTAGTCATTAGTGACCATGTGGATTAAGGTGGTGAGGGGTGTTGACCGTTGCTCTGGTTTTGGCCAGTGTGCCGTCCTCATCAGCTCTGTGTCCGTGGCTGCCCGTTCCACAGTCCTGCCTGACATTGAAAGGTGCCCTCGGGGGCACGGCTGGCGCGCAGACGTCCAGCGGTTGGTTTCCGGAGCCCTTGACGTCCTCCTGCCAAGTGGCAGCGGAGCCGCGGCGGCGAGACCTGGAGGTGCTGACGGAGCGATGACAGCCGAGCGCTGTCCAAGGTGCTGACCGCCCCCTGCTCCTCCTCCGCCGCTCATCCCTCTGTCTGTCAGAAGGGAAGGAGGAGCATCTCTGCTCACCAGCCCACGGAATGCAATTATGATCTCACTGTACAATAGCACCCGGTCTTAAAGGTGAACTATGCACGTTGTTTTAGCTTAATTTGCCTTAACTAATCAGCTTTGGAGTCATTGGAATGGTTATTTGACTTATTTTGGGTTGAATGACGCCTGTCTCGCTTCCCCCTAGCGCGTCCAAGTGGAAAAACCACGCATGCAAGTTTGTGCCACCATGACACGATCCAGCCTTACGATCATGCTCATGAAAAGGCAGATTTTTTGCCTCTACATGATCATCATTATGAGCACTCAAGTCTGTTATCATATTTAGTAAGTAGTTACATGATATGCTGTATATTTGCAGAAGTAGAACATACTATGGTGCATTATTGATGTACTGTAAGTGCGTTGTAAATAGAACACTTGAGGGGGAGTGGAGTTGGACAGACTCTTCAGTGCTCTGACACCAGAGCTCTTTGGTCATGCAAAACCAAGACAAAAGCGGTTTCAATTCCATTCTATGTCTCCTTTAAGTAGCATAGACTCCTCTCTAACAATTGTGTGAGGATGTTGTGCAATTCAGCAAGCGGTTGTGCTCCTGAACGCAGCCAATCCAGCCCACACACTTGACTAGACCCTAACTGGATGCTCTTCATAGGCACGCACACGCACCACTAGAGCCTCCAGAAGGTGTGTGTGTGTGTGTGTGTGTGTGTGTGTTTGTTAGTGTGTGTGTGTGTGTGTGTGTGTCTGTGTGTGTCAACAGTCTCGTTCAGAGAAGGACGCATGATGGCACGCATATGCCTTCAGACACACTTACTCTTACACAAGCCTGGTAAATAGGCCACTTGGATTCTCTCTATCTCTTTCTCTCTCTCTCTCTCTCCCTCTCTCTCTCTCTCCTCTCTCTCTCTCTCTCTCTCTCTCTCTCTCTCTCTCTCTCTCTCCGCCACCATCTGGTAGGTGTGATCAGGAAACAGCACGTCTCCGTCCACACACCGTTGCCCCTGCGTGCGGTGCCAGTTTGAAAGGGGCCATATTGCCACGCGCTGGTGGCAGATGAATAGCCCTGGTGCCCCCCTGGGCACTCCGTCTCTGGAACACAATCAGCTCTTTGGAAAACGGTGCCACCTTTTCACGGCATCCCACAGACTCATTTGCGCTGCCGTGATTTGAGCCAGAATGGCTAATTGCCAGCACACCTTCCCCCCTCAGTGTCACCTCGCAGGTGTGGTGTGGTGTGGAGCGGGCAGGTGAGGAGAGGCAAGGGCCGTAGGTGACCAGGAGGCCACGGAGTCCAGGCTATAAATGGACACCAAAGGACGGTTGCCTCTGTGCGGTGTTAAGATTGGACTGAACAGAAGTGTGAACTCAAGGAAGGTGTTTGTTTTCGCTAAGGTGCCACATTAGGGTGTGTGTGTGCGTGTGTGCGTGTGTGTGTGTCGGTGTGTGTGTGTGTGTGTGTGTGTGTGTGTGTTTGTTTGTGTGTGTGTGTGTGTGTTTGTGTGTGCGCTTGTGTGTGTGTGTGTGTGTGTGTGTGTGTGAATTCACTTCACGTTAGGCCCGTGTGTATTTTTGTGAACCCCCCCTGAGGAACTGTTGTGCGTGCCACAGTCTGTGAATGCCAGGGTGTTTGGACGGCTTCCAGAAAGTTCTCCAGGGGACACGCACTTTGAAGTGGACATTTTTTTTTGTTTGTTTCACGTGGAAATGCCTGCACAAATCAGCCTGGCTGAGTATCTCTCCCTTGCTCTCTCCCTTTTCTTTCTCTCTCTCTCTCTCTCTCTCTCTCCCTCTTTCTTTCTCTCTCTCGTTCGCTCCCTCTCTCTCTCTCTCTCTCTCTCTCTCTCTCTCTGGGGATTCACCTTGGCCCCTTCTGCTTGAGATACGGAGCGTCAGAAGAAGACCTGTGTACTAGCGCAACACAAACGCTGGAGATGTGTTGTGTTGTGTTGTGTTGTGTTGTGTTGTCCAGGGTGGCCCAGGAGGGCTAAATCACAAGTGCAGAGAGTCTCTCAGCCCACTGGGTACAGTAATGAGCACATCTACCCTGAGGGCAGAGAGAGAGAACATGGCACGTAGACACACACACTCACACACACACACACACACACACACACACGCTCACACGCTAGCCAGCTCACTGTACACGGACCAAAATACACTAACGAGCGCCAAGCTAAATCTGCATACACCCCTGCCCACACAGAGACGGGCTTCTCACGCGTGCTTAACCACCATCTACCACATCTATTGTCACTGATAGAGACACACACACGTGCGCGCACACACACACACACACACACACACACACACACACACACACACACACACACACACACACACACACGCAATACACAGACTCACACCACATGACACATACTGTACAGTCACGTGTCCTTTCTCACTTTGCTTTTGTCTCAGTCTGTAGGTGTATTTGTGTTTGTGGTTTTGTATGCAGTAGGTACACACAAGCTCCATCTACCTCCTCTCCCCTCTCTCTCTTCTTCTCCATCTACCTCCTCTCTCATCTCTCTCTCTTCTTCTCCTCCATCTACCTCCTCTCTCATCTCTCTCTCTCTTCTCCTCCATCTACCTCCTCTGTCATCTCTCTCTTCTTTTCCTCTATCTACCTCCTCTGTCATCTCTCTCTCTTCTTTTCCTCCATCTATCTACTCTCTCATCTCTCTCTTTCTCTCTCTCACTCTCTCCTCCTCCATATACCTCCTCTCCCAACTCTTTCTCTCTTCTCCTTCTTCACCTACCTCCCTCTCTCTTCTCTCCTTTCTGTCCTCTCTCCTCCCTCCTCCTCTTTCCTGTCTCTCTTCCTCCTCTTCTCTCCCCCTCCCTCCTTTCTCCTGACAGCTTTGGTTCAGTGGAGTAAATGTGCTAGTGTGTGTGAGCCCCCCCCCCCCCCCCCCCTGCTTAGCTCCCCTCTGGTCTGCATGATGCGATGGCCCATCTTTTATTGATGGCTCCGCTCCTCCCCGACTCCCGCTGTGTGGACAGCCATCGCTCACTGGGCCTCTGTGGGGTTCAGTTTGGGCTGCGGTGTGTGTGTGTGTGTGTGTGTGTGTGTGTGTGTGTGTGTGTGTGTGTGTGTGTGTGTGGTGACGAGTTGATGTGTAATTAATGTATGCTGGTGTTTCACCAACCCAAGAATAGCTGGGCCCGGCTGACGCGGCGGTGGTTCCAGCCCCAAGTCCACTGGGAAGAGCTGCGAGCGCTTCATTTTGCACAGCCTGAATGGGCCATCACAGTAATGGCTCTTGAGAGCAACTCTTATATATATATCACCTGCCACGCTAAATTGGACCATTAGCAGGAGTGGTTTGTTTTTAAGACTCTCGTGGCCGTGTAGTGCGACTGTAATTGCGGAACCGAGTGTGTTTTTTTTACGCAAAGCGTTTGATATTTGCATGAAACTGACATGGCTTTGTCCACCCCGCATTGGAGTAGATGAGGAGAGCGTAGCTCTGTGTGGCTCTGCTCGCTCGCTCGCTCGCTTGCTCTCCACAGAGCAAGATCCTGGTGAGGAGGCGCGAGGGGGAGATTGAGAATGGAGTTTTAGCGTAAGCGCGCTCTCATCGTGCAGTCGGCTAATTGGAGTGACTCTTAGGAAGCTTCTCAGGCGGTCCTCCAGACACTTACGCACACACACACACACACACACACACACACCTTGCAGCGCTCTGACTTTGCCAGACTCGGCACTTCTCCCGTCCCTGCTTAATTAGACCCTATCTGTCACGTCTCAGGTTGGTGAGGTAGCAGCGCAGCTGTTAGCCGCGGCGGGAACGCTATGCTAAACTCAACCAAGCTAGGCTACACGCGTGGGGCCTGCTGCGGGCGCTAATTAAGGCCGAGTGGCAACGGAGGCCAATTGCTAGTGGCGCGTCGGAGCAGGCCGCCATCCGGCGCTAGCGGTGGAAGACGCGTGTCTCGGGGATCGAGCCGACCGGGTAACCACTCAGGGGACGCAGACGAGGTGGGGACGACGCGGCGTGTGATTCACGTCCTAGACGTGTGTGTGTCAGAGACTCTATTTTCAGTTTCGGGATTTGTTTTGTTCCTGGGGGGGTACTTCTCTTTCTGGGTCACTGTTTTGAAAAGGAGAGAAAGTTCACAAGTGCACTAGCAAGGGGAGAGAGTGCTGGCTTAGGAGACATTGAACTCCCACTCCTCCTCCATTTTCAAACCTCCACAGCCAACAGTGATAGATAAATAAATGATGTAAATAAATGTAAATAAATGGTGTGGTTGTCTGCTTAAAAAAAAAAGAAAATGAGATTTTCAGTGTGACTGATTATACAGTAAGTGTTCCATCAGTATTCCACCATATGTGTGACCTTTAGCACAGGTGTAATCAACCAGCCACATGGTGTCATACATAAACAAGCACATCTGTTGTGTTCTCGTTGTCTATCCATCATGCAGTAGGCAGGATACACTGTATAGAAAGTGTTAAGCCTCTCTGCTGGCACACTTGGCTTTGAATGCGGATGTTAAATATTTCCTGCCAACCAAAGGTGTGTAGATGAGGTGTGTGTGATGTCTGCTGTGATCCTATATATGCTGCAGATCTTTGCATGGAGCAGGTGTAAAATCAGACAATTAACGTAGCTGGCAACACAGAACTGTGACAGTCATCATGTGCAAGCCATAGACTTGTTCCTCTACAGAAAACAGCAGGAACATCTGTGTAAAGCCACGCAATTGGCACTACACTGTGTGTGTGTGTGTGTGTGTGTCGCAATTAGCACTACACAGTGTGTGTGTGTGTGTGTGTGTATGTGTTTGTCTGTGTGTGTGTGTGTGTGTGTGTGTGCGCGTGCGTGCGTGTGCACGTGTGCGCGTGTGTGTGTGTGTGTGTGTGTGTGTGTGTTTATCCTAACATGCGTGCATCCTATAAGTTCATGAGTGGACGTGTGTGTATTGTACATATAGACTAACTCTTCTCTCTCTCTCCCTCCACAGATCATTGCTTATCAGCCTTATGGACGCTCCGTGGACTGGTGGGCCTACGGAGTCCTGCTGTACGAAATGCTGGCAGGACAGGTAAACAAACCTCTCTCTCTCACTCTCTCTCTCTCTCTCTCTCTCTCTCTCTCTCTCTCTCTCTCTCTCTCTATTTCTCTCTCTCTCTCTGCTGTTTCTTACCATCAGTCCATGGACAAAGCCAAACAACCAGGGTCTCACATGAAAAAGTGTTATTCATGCTAACAGATATGTGGCTAACTCAGATGAGCAGCAGAACTACCACAGACACAGAGAGACACACTTATGTGTGCTCATGTGACACGGGCAGCTCTCACTTCCATAGCACAGCAGCACAGCAGCACACCCCCTCTGAGACCCGAAGGAACCGGGTCACTCCCACTGAGACCTCCCTCACCCCCTCCATCCCTCTTCCCTTCTCTCTCTCTCTCCACTCCCCCCTTTCTCTCCCTCTTCCCTCTCCCTCTCTCTCTCTCTCTCTCTCCCTCTTCCCTCTCCCTCTCTCTCTCTCTCTCCCTCCCTCCCTCCCTCCCTCTCTCCCTGCCTCCTGCTGTCTCCTGGGTCCAGTGCTGCTCTGAGGGGACTGGCCCTGGCTGGCCTCTCTGTTGGACGGCTGAGCGCTGAGCGTGGGGACTCGGGGGACCCGAGAGGCTCAGTCCCTCTCATCTGTTCTTCACAGATGTCTGATGAAAGCGGCCTCTCCTCTCCTCTCTTCTCCACTCTTCCGTTCCCCTCTCCTCTCTTCTCCTCCCCTCCCGTCCCCTCCCCTCTCCTGCCTCTGTTCTATTCTATTCCACTCTTCCTGTTTTTTCATCACCTGTTTTTGTTTGTAAGCCCCCTCTGCTAAATGGGAGATGTGAAGCCCTGATCGCCCGCTCATTGACACGTTATTAAAGCTCACCTTAACCTCGTCCAAAGGTTTCCTTATAGTGCCCCCCGCACACCCAAGCACTGCCCCCCCCCACCCCCACCATCCAACCCGTCAATCCCTCCTGTACCACATGTACCACATGAGTCTATTTATTTAGGTTCATCTGTAACACAGAGATGGAAAGAGAGAGAAAAAGAGAGAGTGATACCTTTTGCCATGGGCAGGTGGGAAAATAATAGCTCATTTAGGGAGATAAAAGGAGGAGAAGAGTGTGGCCGTGCCAGGTGAGCTGGCAACCGTGGAGTGGAGTGGAGTGGAGTGGAGTGGAGTGGAGTGCAGATGGGGGGACATTACTGGAGAGGAATGGGTTCATAGCCCTCGTCATTTGCCTTTTAGCAGAATCATTATGTCTGGCTGATTTTGTTCAATCTATCTTATCTCACTGTCTGTTCACGCTGACTCTCTCTCCACACCACTCAGTTTGTCCCAGTTTTCCCACTTTCTCTCTCTCTCTCTCTCTCTCTCTCTCTCTCCCTCTCATTCTCTCTCTCTCTCTCCCTTTTTCTCTCTATCTCTCTCTCTCCTCTCTCTCTCTCTCCCTCTCTGCAACTCTGAACCACATGGCGTAAGACAGCTACTCAGCTCCTAAACTAATCCACATTGCGATGTTTTTCTAATTGAGGTTTTAATAAATGGAGTGAGCGAGTCGCTCTGCTCCTATGCGGCGAGCGCTACTGGGTGACTGATTGCTAATGTAACTGCACTGGGTGCGTAGCTCCATTATGGCGTTCCCAAAACACCAGTTGGCATCACTCACAGGTTCATGTTTGACCCTGCTGGGTTGCTTACTGCTTTTGGCTCATTTAAACACAATTTGTAAGAGTGTTTTGTTTTTGTTTGCCATCTTAGTTTATTAATGTTCCATGAATGGAACAATTCTTTGCTCAGATTTGATCTTGGGCAGTTCATTCGGCTTAATGCTTTGTGCAAATGTTGTATTCAATTACATTAGAACTGTTTAGAATCAATCAATTTGCTGATTTCCTTAACTCAATTTGCAAATTTTTATAATTGAGCAGAACATGTATCAGACTGAGAAGGCTAAAAGTAGAAGTAGAAGATGCTGTTTACTGACTGTTCTCTCTCTCTCTCTCTCAATTCAATTCAATTCAATAAAGCTTTATTGGCATGAAAGTTTCATGAACAATATTGCCAAAGCTCAATTACATGTACACATAAAGAGTTTAAGGGAAAATAAATAAATGAACGCATAAGGGGACATACAGGTAGACATAGAAGACATAAAAGTAAAACAACAATTCTAATAATAATAATAAGTAAGGGATAACGGCCGACGAGGTGACCGGTTCGATGGAAATAATGGCTAGGTGGAGGTCTAGAACTCCGGCGACGTGCGAAGCACGGAGACGGAGTTACCTCCGCCGTGCCATTATTTCCATCGAACCGGTCGACCTCGAAGGCCGTTATCCCGCTTATCTCCCGTTTGTATTCATAACCTGTATATTTAGAACATAGTTTTATTCCACCGTTGCGTCCGTTAACATCGTTAAAACTGTCTTGACTGTGGGACTACTTTCCGCCACATATCAACTTTCTACTTGCAGGACAAAACTGCCGTTACTAGTTCTAAATAGATGGTTGCTATGGCCAAAAGCCAGTCGTTAGTTCTAAATGGCTGGTTGCTACGGCCAAAAGCCAGTCGTTAGTTCTATCTCTGCCGTTGTCAAGCGGCCATATCCCAGGATTCTGATTAACTTTAACTTTGAAAGATCGCTACTTTTATAGCCTACATGGCATCCAACTAGCTACAATCCACCTCCGTCATATGCTACAATGTTACTATGGTTCTGCACGTCTGTATTTCAGCTTGGATGTAACGTGACAGTTCATTTAAACTTCGCAACGAGTTTGGCGAATTAATATTCAAGTGTGATACGGGAACTACTTCGAAGGTAGCAGGTTATACGAAGTTAATGGCCACCCCATCAGCCAATCAGAGAAGAGAATTCCATTGTTGAGGGAGATAATAACAAATATACACCATTGGTGTTTGTGGCCTCACTGGCTGTCCCTCAAGTTGTGGCAGGCTGCTACAAATTGTGCAGCTAGAATGGCCACATCCTCATTCTCTACGAGGATGTAATACAGTTTTCATTTGACCAGGTTTGAAACTCAGAAGATGTAGAAGATGCTGTTTACTGACTACTCTCTCTCTCTCTCTCTCTCTCTCTCTCTCTCTTCAGCCCCCCTTTGATGGTGAGGATGAGGATGAGCTCTTCCAGTCCATCATGGAACACAACGTCTCCTACCCCAAGTCCCTGTCCAAAGAGGCCGTCTCTGTCTGCAAAGGGGTGAGTGGAAGCTTCTGGAAAAAAATGCCTCCTCCTTTTACAAACAAAACTATGTTGACTATGTGAACATCTCCGGTGCCACTACACTCTCATTCATCTCATTCATTGGCACACTCACTCTCCAAAATGGCTGCTCCTGTGTCTGTGGGCTTTAAAGAGTCCTCGTCCACACCAGCCATTCACATACAGTGAGGAGAACATGTATTTGATACCATGCTAAAGTTGACTAAAAAGAGGAATATAAAATCATCATTTGACAATTGATCTTAATGTCTTAATTCAAAAATTGAGTAAAAATAAAACCGCTAACTACCCCAATTTTCTTTGTGAATGAAGAATGTTTCGTAAATAAATAAATGTTCTTCCTAAATGCTAGGGGGAAGGAAGTATTTGACCCCCAATGTAACCCTATGGGAATTTAACACATAGGGTTAACATTGGGGCAGGCAGATTTTTATTTTTTAAGGCCAGCTATTTCATGGATTCAGGTTATTATGCATCCTGATAAAGTTCCCTTGGCCGTTGGAATTAAAATAGCCCCACGTCATTACATACCTTTCACCATAGCGAGAGATTGGCATGGTGCTTTTTGCAGTAGGCCTATTAGCCTGTTTGATGCTCATTGAGCTCAATGCAAATCAAACAGGCTAATAGGCCTACTGGAAAAAGCACCATGCCAATCTCTAGCTATGGTCAAGGGTATGTGATGATGTGGGGCTATTTTAATTCCAAAGGCCAAGGGAAATTTATCGGGATGCATAATATCCTAGATCCATGAAATAGCTGGTCTTTAAAAATAAAAATCTGCCTGCCCCTATGTTAACCCTATGTGTTAAATTCCCATAGGGTTACATAGGGGGTCAAATACTTCCTTCCCCTAGCATTTAAGGAAAACATTTATCTATTTACGATACATTCTTCAATCACAAAGAAAATTGGTGTCCTTGGCGGTTTGATTTTTACTCATTTTTTAAATTAAGGCATTAAGATCAATTGTCAAATGATGATTTTATATTCCTGTTTTAGCATGGTATCAAATACATGTGCTCCTCACTGTACATACTATCGGCCCACAGGGTTCTCAGACCGAGCTGAACACGTTAGAGCACGATGCTCCTTAAGTTGAGCGCTGCCTTTTTGAATGTCACCGCTCCTGAAGCGACGTGAAACCTTTCACCAAAAATCGCACTCTCCCACGTCCTCTCGGCTCGTTTGTTGGCGAAGTCTCTTCGGCGAGCAAAAAATCGCACTGTCACATGTGCGCAGCCTCGAGCACTTAATCTTCCCTAGTGGTGACACTGCCTTGCCACATGTTTGCGAGTTCAAGGACTCCCTGCTCTGAATACTAAGGTAGTCGGAGGTCTTAAGTATCAAGCCAGCCACTGTGCTGTATAATGGGAGATTAAACTGTCAATGAATTCTTTCATATGGGTGACTGTTTCATGAGGCCATTTCCATTTACAATGTAGTCATGGCAGCTTTAAGGCACAGCTAAAAGTGACAAACTGCAAGTTTAAAACAAAAAGAAAAAAATACATAAAAGAGATGCATAAAAATAACAAATAAATTGTATTAAGCTGCTTTATTTCAGAGTAAACAGCAATCCGTGGCAGTGGACACTATATCAAACATTTGAAAGGACTGATCAAATCTGTATCAAAGCATTTTTAACTAAATTAACTTTGACTGGCTGTTCTAAAGCACAGGAAGACCTCCACTTTGATATTCAGATATTCAAAACATGGGAAGTTGAAAGATTTTAATTTTGTTTATCTCTTTTCTTTGCTTTAAGAGCCAATTAGGTCAAAAACAAGAATGTTGATGTCGCAAATAGCATAAACACATTCAATGTCAAGTGGTACCATGTCTGGTAAATTAATTTCATGTTTTCCCTTTGTATTCGGCAAAAATGTTAGGGTCACAGCTTTATTCATCTCATCAAGTTACAGCATTCCAAATTCCATTGGGATCTTTCCAAGTCCAGCATAAATAGTGTGTCCTTACTTTTTAAATTACTGTCCCAGCCTAACCAATCACATTGATCAGGGATTCCAGCAATGACTTTGCAGTTTTCTTAACCTTTACAAACTGACAATAGACTGCATCGGCAGTCAGGAAACAATTTATTTACCTGTATGCTATATAATTTTTCTATGTTTGCTACTACTGTTTACCAATGCCTCGTTCGATTTCAAAACGAAATCATCCCCTCTCACCGTTAATGACGCGGCGCTCTGTGACAGTAAACAAATTAGAACTCCATTGTTTTCAATGGAGCAAAGCTCACTGGAAACGTCTGCCGTGCAGCAGCTGCACAGAGATAGAAAACTATTATAACATCCTGCGCGTCAAGCCCAGACCGCCGAACACCGCTGAATGGCGTGTCTGGTGGGCGCCGGGCTTGAGAGGAGGGAAACTAGTATCTCAGTGAGATGAAAATAAACTGAGATACAGACGAGCGGCGACAGGCTACCATTTGACATGGAATGTCTGGTAGATATGACATGTCTACCTTCAAATTGCAGCACATAAATTAACAAAGAAACACCCCTCAGGTTGTTGCTGTAAGTGTTGTTTCTTTCTAATTGTTTTCACTTCTGCACGTAGAATTAGCTCACTCTATCTGGTCCCCATTTGCATTCTCTCATTATTCATAGTAATCAACAAACTGACAGTTAACATTTCATTTTGGCATAACATTTTACTTGAAAAACTAGAACTGTGTCGCTGGCTGGGTATGAGTTCTTGGAAATGCACCAAATATATACACAAACCAAACTTGTCTCTTATGGTGCTGTGTCCACCAAATGCGTTTTTTACAGCCAGAGCGCCCAAAACCTCCTCCTCTCGGCGCTTCGATAAGTGTTTATTGTTGCTAAGTTACCAAAACCAGTGACGGTTTATAACGAGAAGTGCCATTGACGAGCCCGGCGCTGTTCTAAAAGTTGAACAGATTTCAACTTTGAGCGCTCTGAGCGCTGCGACAAAAAACGGTCGGCGCCGACTTTTTTTTCCGCCGAAGGCGCTCAGCGCTGTGAGCGCCGAGCTACATAGACTTAACATTGAAAATTGTCGCCGTCGGCGCAAAAAACGCGTTTGGTGGACACAGCACCTATCTCTTAAAACTGTTTCTTTGACTCTTACTCTGGAGAGTTTCCACCATTCTTCTGTGGTTGGTAACAGACTGTAATGCAGCCTGATTAATTCTGCACTAATTAGTGAGGAAGCTGTACTTTCCTAATTCAGTGTGGGAGAGTTTTTCCCCATTCTCGCCATTTCACATTCATGTGTGGAGCTTCACATCCGGTGCTGTTCCAGTGCTAGTATCAGCACTGTTGAGCAGTGAGAGCTCTCCTGATATCAGTGCATCTCTGTCTTAGTATGCAAGACCACTGTGCTGCACTGACTCCATACTGACTGTGAAAGAGCTTGTTAGTGACAACAAAAGCCATCCAAAAGCCTTAAGTGTTCTGAGCCCCGATCAAAAGGAATGAGTCAAGTTAGAGGTGGGTTTTGTTTTATTTTTTTTCGGAGCAGCATTTCATGGCAGGCTGATTCCCTGCAGCGGAGGCGATTAGGGCGCGAGTGTGGTGTGAGCGTGGCGTGAGCGCGGCGTCAACGCCGTCTGCCTAATCAGCGTCTCCGGGCCCAGGCGGTCGATGAGCAGCGTGATGACCCGATGATCCTCTCGTCGTCCTCACATTCTCACCTCCACTTCATCACTTGTTCGCTCGCTCTCTCGCACTCTTTCTTTCTCACTCGCTCACTCACTCTCTTTCCCCGTCTTTCTCTCTCTCCCTCGCTCTCTCTCTCCGTCTTCTCACTCTAAAAAATCTAACTCTCTCTCTATATATTTCCTTCGATTCCTTTCTTTTTTCCACCCCTGACTGGCTTGTTGGCGCGCCCCTCCCCTCAATCACTGGCTGCGGAGGTGAAGTGTCAGCTTCATCAGTATTCATTTGTTGGGGCCGGCGCTCTCTCAGACAGCCCTGCACAGGGACTCCTTCCCCACTCACTGGCCGTTGGCCGAGCTTAATGGATACATAGTGGCTGTCATGACGGTGACCCAGAAAGCTAAATGGGGGGGGGGGGGGGGGGAGGAAGGATGGATAGATAGAGAGGGACGGTGGAGGGAGAGAGAGTATAACAGATCATTTGTTTGTTTTTGGTTTTGAATCCAAACGCGTATATGCTTTTTTACATTTTTGTTTTAGATTTAAGGGTTCAGATTCCTTTGCTGTTCTATTTTTAAAATTGATGGATTTAGCTTCATTTCATCAGTGGAATAATAGGTGGACTCATACTGTTCCAGATACTCTGGTAACTTGTATCTGTTAGATTTGACTTATTGGAGACAACTTTTTGCTTTCTTTAACTTCAGTACATTTATCTATATTTTTCCCCTGATATTTTTTTTCCAATTTGATAGCAAATGCGCTTCTTCCTTAAATGGCTTTGTAGTTCACCTTTCAAATGATGAACTCAGGCTCCCAAGGACACCTGATTTGAAGCCCTTGAGTGTGACACTCGGACACACAGTTGTCCGTCTTCTCTTTGATCTGAACATCCACCTCCAGAGACGCACAGCGGACAGTGAAGCTCCGCGGATGAGAGACGCTCCCTTCTCTTTTCGGGCCTCTCCTTTCTCTTTTGATGTAGTCGCTCACCATTTGGCTCTGTCGTCCTCTTTCATGTCTTTTTTTTTTCTCTCCGGCTCAACACTGTTTTTGTCTGTCTCACCGGAGATCGAGGACAGGGGAAGGGAGAACGACATGACAGATAGAGAGGGTAACAGAGAAGGACCAAGAGTTTTTAAAAGCGCCCCCCACTCCCATCCCTCCCAAGGTGTTTAGTTCTTTGGATGGGGGAGAGAGGCGGTACCTGGCCAAATATCTTTCTGGTGCATCTTAGATATGAGGCGCACCAGAAATCTGCTGCCCGTTGCCGGGAAAAACAGCACGTTCATCTCGTATAGATTTGTTTACGCCACGGTTTTGCACCAGCCCAATGTTTATGGCATAGATTATCACCACCTAATTAAAAGCACTTTGTCAGAAAGTTATATAATTACTGTTGTTATAACCAATTAGTCCTCTCTCTCTCTCTACATACATTATGCATACAGTACATATATACATGCACACACATACATACACACACACACACATACACACGCGCACACACACACACACACACTGGTGGAGTCATTTAGCGCTAATGAGGGTTTTGTGAGCGGGCCAGTGCAGAAACACTTAAATTAGCTGCTAATTAGCCATCACCGAGGCATATTTGAGCTGCCAGTCACGGCCTGCATGTGAACGGTGCAGTTCGCAGCTCGTCCAGTGCGGGCCCCACCGCCACACTCCCTGTCTAATCGCCATCACTCGGCGTAATGAGACATCTGCCCCAATTACAAGGGTGTTACCACTGCATTACATCCAACGGCGTTAGCCAGAGCGCATCACTTATTCAATCAGAGGTGCTTGCCAGTGGCTCTGATAAGGCATCGCCACAAGCCACATGTCTGCTTCAGAGTAGAGTCGTTTTTGTGGAGGAGGTGGAAGACTGGTGGGTTTTTTGGAAGAGGGGTGGGGAGGGAAATAGATGAGACATGCCGTGTTTTTGTGGTGGGCGTGGGAGTCCATTTTCAGATCTGGAGGTGGAGGTGAGGAGAGAGAAGGAGAGAAGAGTGAGGGAGGGAGGGAGTGGGTGGAGAGCTGTGAATTAGATCCCATCTCTCACAGCTGGGCCAGGATGAGCACACGCCAGCTAACGTGAGGAGGAGGAGGAGGAGGAGGAGGTGGAGGAGTCAACATCTCTTCAAGTCCAGCTCCTCTGCTCGTCAGAAGAACTTTACCAGTCTCTCTTTTGTGGCCAGCACCAGACCGCTCAGTCACACCCAGTTTCCAAGGGGCGAGACCCGCAGTCATATTAAACCCCAAAAGCAAGCAGATCATTCTTGTAAACAAAGGTTTTAGATGTAGTTGTTTACTTCCAAATAGAATGCACGTTCATATCATTTAACACTAGGCTATTGTTATATCCAGTGTTCCCTCTCGTCCCTGAGCAAATAGAAATGTAAGGCTCGGTGTGTATACTCTAGGGATCTCACAAATTCATAGTGCAATTTGAACAATGAAATGAGAAGAGGTATTATATTTCAAGATAATGAATTTTATTATACAATTATATAAAATATATCATTTATAAGTCATATTATTAAGCCTAAGTGAGTAAGCCTTTTGAAGGCATAAGGTGGACTCAGGTGCTGCTGATGAAGTTTCTGAGGTTAGTGATGCCACTTAGGTGAAGAATGGAAGCAGTGACAGCAGGCTAGGGGTGAGCTCTGTTGTCCTCAAAGACGATGGAGTTCAGCTGATGGTCTTGAAGGTCTCTTCTGGAACCTTGGTGGCTTCACATCAGGGGATCCGGAGGACAGTGGGTGATGGTCTGGCCACTACCTGATGAGCAGGCTTTCAAACGATTGGACCATGTCGTGGACTCCCCAGCATGCCTGTGTGACCGCTAGACCACAGGACTGGGTCCCGCTGCTCTCCCAGTCCATCGGCTCCTCTGCGTCCATCACGCCTGCCTGGCTGCCTGAGAGCCCCCACAGAGTCCAAGTTGTGCTGGGCTCCCAGTCCATCGGCTCCTCGGGGTCGATGTTCAAGACTGGCTGGCTGACTGTGACTATGCCCCAGATGGGCCAACCCGTGCTATCCATATTATCAGTAAATTATAAATCCCAAAAAGCAAAATAGTAATAAGCTATAAATACCAAAAAACAGTGGGCTAGAAGAAATGCTCACACCGAAGTCAAGTACAGTAGAATCGAAATGATAGAATCTTGCCAGTTTTCTGTCAAAAGGTGGCCAAGGTGAAGATGTCATAATCACTAGGTGATGATGTCATAAAGACACATGTTTTCTTCACATTCCAGAGCCTTTATTGTATCCAAAGATCTTTTAGAATCTCTCAGTGCAGGGCAATGGATTTCCTATGATATTATGTACACACACACACACACACACACACACACTGTAAGAAGCTAGACATATCACATAGTGACGCATGATATTATCGCTGCATAACTGTTAAAGTATATTTCTACAATGCGGATAAGAAATGTTAACAAAATAAGGCTAAATATGACATATATTTGAACCATTTTTCCAGGGGTGGGGGAGGGGGCACAGCCATTGGTTGTGCAGAACAGAACTGTTAACTGTACTGTCTACTGTCTATCATCATACAAAGCCTACCTCATTCTGGATAAGCGGTTATGATTGGTTCTGGTTGGTCAGGGTTCACCCTTCCCTGGCTAGGTGGGATGGATCTGCCTCTTCTCTCTCTTATGTGAGGATAGAGGATGGATACTTGTTTCTCTCTTTCAGTTTGCCCCCCAACACCCCCCCCCCCCCTCCTTCTCCACCATTTATTCCCAGGCTCCTTTTTCACCTGGAGCTGATGATGAGATTTTTCCTTTTCCCCCCTTTACAAGTATTTGTGACAAATGACTCACTCTGTCTCCTGCTCCCTCACACACACACACACACACACACACAGCTCGTGACAAATGGGAAGTGATGTCACAGCACACAGCTATGTGTGTGTGTGTGTGTACGAAAGAGAGGTTCTCAGAGTTACGAGATGCTCCAGACTGCTGATGCTACAGAGAGCTTCCAGGAAATGGGTTCTGTGGCTGCAGTGCTGGCATCAGCAAGTGTCTGGAAAGGGACGAGCCCTGACCTCGGGAACGGACTGCTGGACAAGCTGTCTTCGGGGGGAGATGGGTAGTGGTGTTCAATTATTGAGAGGTGGTCTATGGCTCATCTAAATTATTCAGCTCCCAAAGTCATAAGCATGCAAAATTTGGGGAAGTTCCTCAAGCATATATAATGGGATGATGAATAGTCTGGGCCATTGGACTCTGTAGGGCGGTCCGCTTGACATGATTTGACTCCTGTTGCTTTGGATCCTCCTCTCTCACTTTCCAAGCAAACTCTTGAGGCGCTACACCCACCGCCTCTGACTCTCTCTATAGACACGGCTTTACTGTCCATTGCTCTGAATAGCCAGTCTGATACCAGCTACAGTACTGGCTCAACCCACTGAGACATAAGTCAGTCATGGAGAGGATTCATGTTGGCTCTTCCTAACATTTTATTTGTTACCTTTTTGTAATGAACGGCACTATGGGCTCGGTGAACTAAAGTCACTTAGTACTTAGTACTGCCGTTTGACTTCCGGGGGAGCGTTAACTATATTGAAACAGCATCTTCTGTTTTATTCTGTTCCTTAAATATTCACTAAGACACGGAATATCTTGTTTTCCCAAAAATTAAAATTTCAATGTGCTCAAATCCTTCTTTATCGTAACGTGTTGATTCGCTAGGTGCAACACTCAACTGGGTCCGTGTAGACACGAATTACCATAGAAATAGCTGCAGGTTCGAACACACCGGAAATCTAACGGCAGTACTAAAAACGTTTGTGCACAGAGCCTATTGTTAATTACAAAATGGCAATACGGTACCAATGATGCAGAGCGTCTCTTTTGGGTGGTGCAACACCCCAGAAATATCCGGATGGAGCCGGAGTGAACTGCTGAGAGACTCCTGAGTCCTGAGCGACTCCTTAAACTCGTAGAATCTTTCCACTGAGAGCTAAGTTGACGCGCCTCACAACAACATCGACAAAAAAAAGAAGAATCTTTCCCTGCTTAAATGGGACCTCATTTCAATCTGAAATGGCCATGAATAAGTCATGGTGTCCTTGGAAGGCCCGGTGATTGGCTGGCCGGGGCGGGGAGTGGGCAGAAATGCCCCCGTGTGCATGCAGATGAGGCTCCGCTCGGCCCTGAGTGGCCCCAAGACACCATTCATCAGCACCGCCACCACCACCACCGAGGCTCCCTCTCACTGGTACAGCTCTAGGTGTAATTATCTACTGATGAACTGGCCAGGAGAGAGGCAGAAGGGTGTGTGTGTGTGTGAGAGAGAGAGTGCAGTAGAAGGATAAACAGTGAGTGAGTGAGTGAGTGAGTGAGTGAGTGAGTGAGTGAGAGAGACAGAAGGGTAGAGAGAGAGTGAGTGAGAGAGGTGGAAGATTAAAAAGAGTGAGTGAGTGAGTGAGAGAGAGAGACAGAAGGGTAGAGAGATGCAGAATGGTAGAGAGAGAGAGAATTGCACTGCACCTGATTTGCCTGTGGTTTAGAGCGCACTCAATGTATGCAGGTTTGAGTCAGTGGTCCAGAAATTAAATGTATTTGTGTCATCAATATAAAAACGTTGACAGGAAATGACCAGCGAGTATTATTGTGCTCTTGTGAGTTTTACGTAGGTGACTTTTCCCATCTAAACATGCATTACCGGAAACCAATTTAATGTAACTTATAATTAAAGTCACATTATGTCTCCAAATGAAATCTGCTTGCGTTTTTCTCCAATCAATTTCGTATGTAGCTCAAGCGGAAAAAAGAACGTAATTGTCTTCCAGGCTAATGGTGCTGCTGATGCAGTAAAGGTCATCATACAGTAGGTGTCACTTACCACAGCATCACTTTTGGGATCCAAACTTGTACAAAGACATGGCGCTCTTGCAGGTTTCATTTCATCAA